>NW_025814188.1:0-27216 GCF_018902025.1 Drosophila willistoni | reverse complement strand
CTAGCAAAGCCATCGAGGACTACTGTGGAAGGTGGCAGTAAAAAATATTGTCTGGTGACCACACTTGACGTCAAGAATGCGTTCAACTCGGCGAATTGGAGCAGAATTCTACATGCTTTGAGTTCATTTCAAGTTCCTGAGTATCTAATTATCTTAATGAGGACTATTTTAGAAACCGAATACTGCGATATAGCACACAAGGCGGCTCAAAAATACACTTGGTACAAGGAGGAGTTCCACAGGGCTCGGTTTTGGGCCACTATTGTGGAACATAATGTATGATGGGGTCTTGCGGCTGTCTCTACCACCTGGCACGCAAATCATTGGTTTTGCTGACGATGTGGCGCTTACCTCGGTTGCGAAACACATCCACGAAGCAGAGGAGAAAACTGCAGAGGCGGCGAAAATGGTGAAGCAGTGGCTAGCCAACTCAGGACTTCAACTTGCAGACCACAAAACAAGGCTGTGCTAATAAGCAGCCGGGAAAACTGTTGAAAGGGCGAAAATCTCACTTGAGACCCGCACGATTGAATCGATAAGGGCAATAAAATACCTGGGAGTGATGCTGGACACCAGACTCAGCTTTAGAGAGCATTTGGATCATGCCAACATAAAAGCTGCGGACATTGGGCGAGCTATAAATCGCATCCTGCTCAACAACAGGGCCCAAGACAAATGCAACGGCTACTGCTAGCGTCGGTACTAAGGTCGGTCATGCTATATGATGCACCTGTATGGGTATCCGCGATGGAGCAATCAACATATCGGCGCGGGATGGAGTCTACATATCGACTGACAGCGATTCGGGTATGTCGTGGCTTCCGAACTGTCTCGGACGAGGCGGCTCTGGTCATAGCTGGGATGACTCCAATCGATCTGCTAGCACGCGAAGCGAAGTTTATTTTTATTAGGAGACAAACCGTGGCATTGACGCAGGCGGAAAAAAGCGCAGCAAAAGCAGCGGCCAGACGAGCGAGCATGGAGGAGTGGCAACGCAGATGGTCCACTTCTACAAAGGGAAGATGGCACTTTCCAGACAAAGTGGCGAAGTAACATTTGAATTAACACAAATTCTGAGCGGTCATGGCTGCTTCAGGTCATACCTTCACCGTTTTGGCAAAGACAGTAGCCCCGAATGCACGCTTTGTCGGAATGGCATGATAGAGGACCCGGAACACGTTCTATTCAGCTGTCCAAGATTTTCGGCAGAGAGACTCGAACTAGAGGCCATTCTAGGACGGACGCCCACAGTTGAGAACCTGGTCCCAGCAATGATTGAGAGCCAGGAGAAGTGGTCTGCGGTCTGCATATATGCAGCAAATACCATGGGCACGCTCCGCCGACTGGAACGCCTAAGAAACGCAGAAGGGGCATAATAAGCCCGTCATCGTCCTGCGAAGCAATAACCCACGGCAGTCCCGCAGGTTCCCGATGGCATCTTATCTTCCTGTATTATCCTTCTTTTCTTTCTTTCTTTGTTGTTACCTAAATCTATCGCTAATTGTTGTTCTTTTCATAATAAACGAATTGCAAAAAAAAAAAAAAAAACCACAAACACACACTCACACACATAAACCGAGTAACAAAACTACAAATATTTGCACGGAAAACTTTTGTATAATCCTTTTCCTTTCTCTCTCTCTCTCTCTCTCTCTCTCTCTCTCTCCTACTCTATGTGTGTGTTCGAGTGTTTTATGTAAGGATTAAATCGTTTTGATGTCCTTCAAGAAGGTAAAATTTCTAATTATTTGCTGCTGGTCAGCCAGTCGGCCAGCCAATTGGTCAATATGTGAACACATTGAAAACTTTGCCAACTATTTTACGCCTAAAAAATTTCGTAAAAGATTACAAAATTCATACATACATATACATAGTTAAATAAATGTATATATAATAAGAAACTTGGAATTTTCAGCTTGTAAATGGAGAAGGGTGTCTTTTCTGGTTATTATCCTCCCTTTCGGCTAATAACCATTTATTTTCAACATTCAATTTAGGCAATGCTGAGAGAGAAGAAAAAAACCATAGAGCTGGAGAAACGAGGCCAGTGAGATTGTCAGAATTTGATTATTATACCCTGTAATTAGGTGGTAAACGAGAATACCTAAATTACCCTGGGATAGTGAAAAGCTTTTTCATCAGGCTGAGAATAGAGTAGGAGAAAATGCTTTATCAAATTGACCTTTTGTACAGTTCCAAAAAAATATATGATATATTTAAATTGATGATGTCTTTTTTCTTACAATCTCTTGTGTATGATCTCTAAAATATATAATAGTTGATGATGTTTTTCTTCTCAAAATCTCTTAGTTTTTTGCAGTTTTCCTAAACTAACAATTAGGGACATTTTCCTTTTCATTTTGTTCCCTTCCCTTATGCCTTTGTTTTCTGTGTTTACTAGAAAGAATTTCAATTTCTTTCTTGTTCAAAGTTTTTTTTGACTTTTCTATAAAAAACAACTTTATATAGCTCCAAAATGTATAAAATAACCTTACCTACTTAAAGAACTTTTAACTGCATTGCAGAAATTTATATAAAAGATCAATTTAAAGCCAAATCCATTCACTTAACAAAGTTAGTTATTAATTTTAAAATTTTTCCAATATTTTTAACACAAAATTCAAAGACATTTGACTTGGCATTAAAAAACACGAGTATCATTAGGTTATCATTCACTTTCATACTTCTTGCAGGGTATATTCAAAGTCGTGTCGATAACTTGCATATCGAATTATTATTATTATTTCCATTGCCTTCAATTCTCAGGTTAATAAATCTTAAGCCGCGTGGCTCGTGGGGAACAAGAAATAATTCTATGTGGAAATCGTTTGTCAGCTTAGAGGTAGAGAGTCAATGTCTGGTCCTGCGAGTTGGTTTGAAGGTTGTGCTCTTAAACAATATTCCTTATTCCTGTCGATGGATGCTGCTGCTGTGGCTTGGCTTTTGCCTTCTTTTTAAATTCAATTTGTTTTCTCTCTGGCTGTCTTGATTATTTTTCTACTGATAATGCTAATAAGGATAATCCTCCGTCTATGTTGTCTGCTGCTTCTCTTGGACCAGAATGTGGATGATAATGATGGGCAACTTAAAGTTTTGTCTGGAAAGAGAAAGCATTTTATTTTAAATGGTAGCTGATGATGCAACAATTAGTGGTATGCTTCATTGGTTGGCTTTAGGCTCTGCGAGAGTTTTCACCACAAAATCACCAAAATCAACACACACACACTGACACATACATACACACACTCGGCATAGGCTATATGGCAGGTGCATTCAATACCCTTTTAAACATTGAATCCTTTTCATATGCATTTCGGGTGAAACACTACACCATCCCGTTTCCATGCCATTCCATTCGAAACTCACATCCGAAATCATGGTTGCAGGGATAATGGATTTAATGAGTTTATTATTTGGTTGCGCTACACAAAATTCCCATCCATTGTCCTATTCCATAGGCTCAGTCTACATTTTGGCCAGCTATTTTATAAAATGGCTATTGTATAAATGGTGATGGACTTACAACAAAAACAAAAATGAGATTATTTTAATCTTGGTGCTGCTTCTTTTTACTTATGTATGTTTTTGGGTTTTTTATTCATGTGTCTCATTTTACAAATTTTACTGAACACTTAATAAATACCTTAACAAATTCATACACAACTCTTTGATTTTGTTTCCTTCCTTTCCCCAAATTTTGTGTTCAAGATTTGACTTTTAACTATATTTGAAAGAGATTTGCTATCCTTAAAAATATCTTTAAAAATCTAAACTAGAAAATATTTACCTAAGCAACTCGAGATTTCAGTGTTGAAAAGTGAAAAATCGGCTATAGCTAAATTTCAGTGTTGGCAAATGTTATTTTTTATTTGGCGCGTTGTTTGACCGCCCTGGCAGCGAAATATTTAACTCTGAATTATATAATTAGGGAATATTCGGCTGCTCTGGCAGATTCTAGATTCTTAATCAGCAGGACTATAAGTCTCTATATAAGCAACTTATTTGATGTATGTTAAGACCAGTCAGATTAGTTATAAAATATTTGATTCTAGTTAGTAATTTTATTAAAATAAATAAAAATAAAACTCAGTTTTGATAAAAATAAATCTTTTGTAGAAATTTTCCTTTTATTTTATAAATATATCGGAGAGTTGGGGGATTCAGAGATTCCTGAATCGTTGTTTCCATTATTGGCTTCCATTTGTATCACTAGAATTGAGCAGCGAGTCTCGACGTATGTTCAGGTTGAATTTCAATAGTAAAAGAGACTGATTTCTCTCAACTGCACACTGAGCCACACTCGACGACAGTATATCCTGTCATCGCACATTTCCAGTGTTATACAGTTATTCATCAGTCATGTTTTTTATTACTCAACACAGATCAATTCGCCTTAAACGAAGGCACACAATTCAAATTCTTAGAAATGCCTAATTCAATCTATGACAAATACATATTCTGTACATAATACTTTATATTACTAATTTATTAGTTTATCGTAAACTTATCATTAATACATTTTGAAGAGGTTAAATGAAAAGAAAGGTTTTTATATAAAAAGGATATATTTTATTAAATATAAACCATATAATTTACCACATTGAATTTTTAAACATTTTGCAAGGTTTTGGAAAAAATATTAACAATGTTTATAACTTATTTAATAAAAGACAAAAACTCTTTTCTGAAAGCTAGACAGATAGGTAATTTGTATGATCAAATTTGTCTGATCCTGTAAACAAGGACTTGCCAAAGAATATGCTTCTATGTAAATTGATTGAATCCCAGCCAATTGCCTCAATGATGAGCATTCAATAGGTCATGTGAAAGCAACTGTCTCACATGGCCAAAACCAAAACCATTCTACACATTTCTTAACTTTTTTGCTGTGTATAATATTAAATGTGTTTGCGATTGTATTGTTTTATCTACCTTTATAATATGCATGGATGTATTTGCAATGATTCATTTATTATTATTTTTATTGTGATTATTTAATGAATTACAACTTATCCCTCATTTGTTGGGTGCCTTTTCAACCAGTTTTTCAACTTTTTTTCCCTACTTACATACACAATTGATGTATTTATTTTTAATGCCAATTCGCCCTCAAATGAGGTTTCATGGCAATTAAACGATTTGCATGGCCAACACACACACACACACACACACTCACACACTTGCTCACTCACAATAAAAATCGCATATAATTGGGTTGAACTTATTTTTGTGTGTGTGTTCGTTGGTCAGCCAGTTCTTTTTGACTTATATCGAATGAGTTTGGGCCAACCAGAATGCCAGAAATTGAAAAGCGCCAATGCCAATCGGCTCGCCAATCCTCTGACCCTATTTCCCCTCTCATATGGTCTGATCTCTTCCCCTCTCTCTCTCTCTCTTACTCATTTTTGTGCACTGCTTACAATTTTTATAATTGGAATAATTAATAATACCATTATGTTACTGGGGTTTGGGCTTTAAGCCTATTTGCCTACTATAGAACCCCCCTCCCCCCTTCATCACTCGATCCGATTCGTTGCAATTGCAATTTTCAACTTCGATTTGGATCCAAAAAATAAATATTTTGCCAAAAATAATATTTAAGTAGATAATGGACAGAAACTAGTTTAAATGCAAAAAAAAAAAAAAAAAACAACCAAATTAGACAGTAAAAGGGATGAAAAGGGGTGACTGGGGTGGAGCTGAATTTGGGTCTAAAATGCCTTTATTAATTATTCCATTTAAGCAGTTTAAAACCAAATGCTGTGGCTAACCGCATGAACAATAATTTATTACAATATATATATAAACATTTTGGGGGTGGGGTAGAAAAAATATGTTTTAATTGCTTATTTAAATATCTATCTGCTTAAGGTAAAATTTCCTTCTTAGGCTCTCTTATTATCAAACATTGGAAACCCATACCATTGGAACAGATCTCCGATAATCCGGCTATACCAGTTAGTGATATACTGGGTGAGCTTACCTCGGTGATCACTTTGCGTATTGTCATCCTTTGATGTATTTATAATACATTCGAGCCAAGACCTCGCCACTGGGTGAGATCAAGGATAAATTGCTTAAATTGCTTGTGCTGCAATCACATGCTGACCTCCGCTCTACAGGATGTCCCCTGGATGAGGTAAGTTTTTGGCAACTAATTAGACATTCACTTTGAACTTTCACTTTGATGGGAAGGGTGAATGATTTTAACTAGTACCTAAGACACATGATGAAATGGCAAAATTCTATAATGATTTATAAGCGGTTTACGAGACAAAGCGCACACCCACACATAGATAGAGAGAGGGAGTAAGAGGGAGTGAGAAAATCAGAGAGAGAAAAGAGTGGAGGACGAGTCTAGGATATTATCCGTTGTCGTCTTGAAAAGTAGCTAAAAACTTTTGGCAAAACTCTCGAAACTCAAACCGCTAATTTGCGGCAAGTGAGCATAAAGACATACATACACACACACCGACACACACACACACATGAAGTTGTATTTCTTTCTTCACCTCGCCCTTATTTCTCCCTCTCTCTATTTGCATCTTTGCATATGAAAATCATTTGGTAAATGTTTTGATAATGACTACAAAGCAAAAATTTGTTGCCTTGTTAAGCCTGCGAGTGAGTTTCGAGTTCGAGTTCATTTATTTGGTTCACTTTCTCTGTATTTATATCTCGTTGTCTGTTCATTTCACTTTATTGAAATCAGCTTGAAAGGCTTATGAAACTATTCCAAAGGAAATGAGATTTAGGCTCAAGGATTTATTCTCAAATTCAACTGTGCTTGTAATTCAAAAGCTAGCAAAAATCATGTCAGTTTAATAAGAATTGTTGAAACTGTAAAAGGATATTAAGGACCTTATTCACAAGTTATTTGGCTGCTAGTTTGACACTCATTTAGTCATGTGTTCTGTTTTAGTAAGCTAAATTTGGGATAAGTATTTTTGATAATACTTACTTCTTTTTAATTATGGAAGTAGTTGGGATATAGGAAGAGTACTACAGTAGAATCCGGCTAAAACGACGCTTAAGGGACCGACGTTATATTCGGAAGACGTACTAACCTGAGGCCCTTTCATAAAGGTTTGTATTGGGACGAAACTCATCGAACTTTGTCGCTATAACCGGTCGGACGTTATAAGCGGAATCGTTATAACCGGATTCTACTGTATACATATATGTATGTCTATATCTAAAGTCTGATAGGCTTACAGCTAGTTAACTTTTGTCTTAGACACAGTATTTACCTAATACCAAAATCATTATTTTCACTTATATTCATTCAATGCTTTTCAAGTGGTCTCTCTGTTTGGACTCTTTTTAACCACCCAACATAAGATAGAGTAAGTCTCTATCACTTGAATGGGAGGCTTCTATCTCCTACAGATAATCTTAAGGCATATTTCATTAAATTTCAATTTTAATGAAGATTGCAGCAAATGCAAAAGTTATTTTTGGCAAATTAAAGATTTAACCTACCTACCATTGGTTTATTACGACTTAGCCCATCATGATCGTGTGGCGTTCCTTTCGTTACTGCACTCACATGACCCACATTGGACTATGTGTGTGGGTGTGATGGTGGTGAGGGGAACCCAGGCTAGTCAGCGGCTTCTCCTCGTGCTTTTGCTTACGATTGATATCATTGCATTTGGATCATAAATCACCCTCACTATCATCATCAAACAGAAATCACGGCCCGAAATACCCTTCAATTGATATTGTGACTAGAGTTTTATTGGCCCTGATTAATATTAGCAAAGCAGTCTCTTCCTCCCTCTCACTCCCTCTCTGGCTCTTTGTCTCTCTCTAATAACAAATACGCGATAGGAAAATCAATTTAGTAATACCCCCGAACCCCAAAGTCGGCATAAGACAACGCGTCAACCCATTTTATTTACAATTAGGTGTCTGTCCCATACCACCCCATCCCACACCTCACCCTTCTTTCATACCACCCTTTCTGTGTGTGTGTGTGTGTGTGTGTGAGTGTGTTTCGAGCAGCTTAAGTGATTTGGGGCGCCTCCTTAGCTGATAGCAAATACCAACCAACCGACCAGCCAACTCATAGAGACATTATCTATTCTATGTCCATGAGCAGAAGCTCACGTATTTGGGTGACGAGCAGAGTAAAGCTTGCAGGAGCAGGCGGAGGAGAGTGACAGAGAGAGAGTATTGGTGGACTAGTGTAGAATAGAGCAGAAAGCCATATCTTTTTTTGAGCATTTAATTCATCGGTAGCCGTAATATTGGGGCCCCTAGTGAATTGGAAATATCTATCTGTATCTGTATATACCACGAACACAAGTAGTCTGTTTCACTATTTGTTAAATTCAATTTTAATCGCATAAGCTGCTATGTCGTTGCCTATCGGAGGGAGACTATCTACCTATCTATCTATCTCTCTATATAGAAGAAGCGCAGACAGTGCGGACAGCACGGAGTGGCAAAGTAACAAAGCGTCAGTTAATATCAGTTGGTTTTGGATGGCGGGGAGGGAGGAGGGGCGGTGGTGAAAGGGGTTTTCTGTCTGTTATATATGCAATATCTATCTAGCTGTTGCCATATGATATCTATCTATCGGTTACCTACCCATAACATTGTTGCAAAACAACCAAATGAAAGATAAAATAAACTAAAAGAATTTTCGAAAGTCTCAACTATTATTTATGGCCTTAGCTTAAGTTTTGTCTTGGCAGAATTGAGTAAATCAGAAATCGTTTTAGAAGTTCAAGGAGTTAAATCTCTAGGGCTCTTGTTATAAACTGAGTTAACCTTCTGTAACAATAGAAAAAGAAAGTCTCCAAAATATCATTAATAACTATATAATACATTCCCAACCTGTCCCTCTTTTTGACCCTTTTGTAATGCTTTTCCATGTGTCTTTTCCTTTGTATCTTTGTAGGTAACGCTCTCACAGATTTGTCGCAGTTCGCATCAGAATACATATGCCATGCCCGGTGGGGATATATCGGATGATTTGCGTCGCAAATTCGATCAATGGTGGTCAAATCAACTCTCTCCCCAGGCCACAGCCATGACCCCCAAAATGTTGCCCTTCATGACAGCGCCGTCTGCTGTGCCGGTGGGGGCAGGACCCAATGAATTGGTCGATTTTCTTGTGGGAGTGGGCACTGCAGCAATGGCTGCGGCTGCCGCAGCAGCAGCTCATGCCGGTTCCATGGGCAGCCGAGAGAGTTTGTTGCTGGCCAATGAGGCAGTGGCCGCTGCCTATCATCCCAGTGTTGGACAGGGTGGGGCTGGGGGTGTGGCTGCTGGTCCCGGTCATCATTCTGGCATGCTTGTACATCCATCTATGCATCCGGCCATGCATCCTTCGATACATCATCATCATCATCATCATGGAGGATCACATGCTCTTCCTGAGTATGCCAATTAGAAGACTCGCATGCGAACCAGTTTCGATCCGGAAATGGAGTTGCCCAAATTTCAGAAATGGTTCCAAGAGAATCCCCATCTTTCACGCCAGCATATTCAGAATTATGTGGTGCAATTGAATGCCTTGGAGTCGTGTCGAGGTCGCAAGCCTTTGGATGTCAATAATGTGGTCTACTGGTTTAAGAATGCTCGCGCAGCCCAGAAACGGGCCGAGATGAGGGGCAATGTGACCACCACAATGAGTGCCCTGGGACACGCGGCCATGAACGGTTATCTGAGTCAGCATCATGGAGCCCAATTAGGGCAGAACTCCAGCTCGAGTGCTGGTAGCCAGCCCAGCATGAGCATGGGCAATCTGTCGGGCAAGTCGCATGATTATCTCAAGAGTCCCATGAGCTTGAAATCAGAAGATATTGATACCATGTCCCAGCATTCCAATGATATGGATGAGGAGGCGCCTGTGAGTCGGTCAAATACTCCAGAATTGCCGCTCTCCCTGACCACCCACGAGACGAATCGGAATTCCCCGCTCATGGATGGCGATGAGGAGCACGATGACGATGAGGCCACAGCACCCACAAGAGCTAAGAGTGAAATTAGCGATGTGATCAATGGCAATGTGCATAGGGACGAACGCCAACAGCAACAGCAGCAGGAGAAATCCAATGAAGAGCACAAGGATGACATTTCCAAGCATACGGAAGGTGGACATAACGAGCAGGATCATGAGCAATTACCCGATGATTCGGCTCTCAATCACAACAACAATGAGAATGAGTTGACCACCCCGAAATGCCGCAGCACACCCAAAGAGGAGGAAGATGATCTGGATATGGATGACGATGACTTGGAGGACAATGACAATGAGAACGATGCCAGTCATTTGGATGAATTTCGTTCCCCCTCGGCGGCCATGGATGGCAATTTGGTGGCCGCCTCGCACAAGGATCAACAATTGCCCTTTCCCATGGTACCCAATTCGATGTTCTCGCAATCCTTCATGTACATGAGCCATTACAGCATTTGGCCAGGCGGCAGCTGCGGCGGCGGCAGCTGCAGCAGCTGCGGCTGGTATGCAACCGAATGCTCTTACCGGGGCCGGGCTCAATCTCTCGAGCATCTGGAATGAGGAGCGACGCAAAAGGAATCGCACTTTCATCAATCCGGTCACCGAAGTGCCCAAATTGGAGCAATGGTTTGCCATGAACACGCATCCGTCGCACAATTTGATACTCAAATACACTGAGGACTTGAACACCATGCCCTACAGGTGAGCATCAACGAGAACCCAATCCAGTAAGACCCTTTGCTAACATATTTCGTGTTCTTTCGTTTTTGTTTGGCATCTTTTTAGGCAAAAATTCCCCGGCCTGGAGAGCAAGAATGTGCACTTCTGGTTCAAGAATCGCCGTGCTAAATGCAAACGTCTCAAGATGTCACTCTATGACAGCAGTCAGTGTGCCCAAATGGGCACTCTAGCTTTCTGCTCTCTGACGTGACGGTCGTGTTTTTGCATAGCTCCTGAGTTTTTATTAATATTTATTGTTTTTTCTCAATTTTTAATTGTGCTTAATTTGTTTACACTTCCGCTGGTGTTGTTCGCTTGACTCCCTTGTGTTTTATTTCCATAATTCGCCAAATTAATCAGTTTAAACAGTTTTTTCTTTTTCGTGATTAGTGTTTGGTGCATTTACATATTTTTTTTTCTCTTTCGTCATTGCTTCTGCAGTTGCTCCCCTCATCGCCCCCATTATACCATCAGTGCTATTGGCTTTGTTGTTCTCTCTGCTTTGTGCTTGTGCTTAGCTTCTCTTCCGCGTAATCACTTTTGTAAGGCCGCCTCTCAAAGCTCGGCTTATAACTGTTCTTGCACTCTCTGTTGTGCTGTGCACTCTAGCTATCTCTTTGTTTTATTTGTAATTATTGATTATTTATCAATAATTATCTTTGTGCTGTGAATTTAATTTTTCTATATATTCTTATATATATATAATTTTTTTTGCCTTTCTTTCGGCTTTTTAATGGCTTGTTGTCTACCTAATTGCAAACATTCTGATCGTTTTGATGATCAGTATAGAGCAATATCTTGTTGGCTCTGCGATAATCTTATTCACTTAAAATGTGCTGGCCTCAATGGCCGCGACTACGACAAATTTTCTGGTTTGTCTGTGTCTAAGCCTGAGCTTGGCTTAATGCGCTGGACTTGCCCATCTTGTGCCAGCCAGCAGCTTGATTTTAGCCGTATGTATAGGGATCTTCGTTTAAGGTTTCTTTCTTTAAACAAACTGGCCAAACAGCTGTCAAACGAGTGTGACTCTAGCGTTCAATTATTGTCGCAATTCAAATTTGTTCCACCTTCTGAGAAATTGCACAAGAAATGTACCCTTGAGTTGCCTCGTAAGCAGTCGCCAGCTCTCTCTATTACTTCCTCTCCGATTTTACTTTCGCCTACACCATCTTCTTGTCCCTCTTTATGCTCTTCTTTCAGATTGAAGTACCCATTACAAGCCCTGGTGTACCTCAATCTATCCCTCACGGGAACTCTGATCAATCACAGGATCATGCCGGCTCTCAATCACTTGCGGATCCCAATGCTCCTCCGCCTCCACTAACTGTAATGCCTCATCGCAAACAATTATTTATTTCTAGGCTTGCTCCAGATACTTCTGAGTCGTCTGTGGTAATATTTGCCCTGCTAAGGTTTTAATTCAAAAGTTTAAGTTTTCTAGGCCTCGCGAAATCTCCTCTTTTAAAATTACAGTACCAAATGAGTACTTCTCAGCTATGGTTGACCCTAATTTTTGGCCAGAGGGCCTAGTTGTACACGAGTTTGCGCCCAATAAGCGCTCTCGTCCGTTGCCTGTCCACCTTCCTACTTTATCTTCTGCTTCAAAAAACTAATAACGTCTAGTCTTTGCATTCATTATCAAAATGTAAGAGGACTTCTTACCAAGCTGTCGAACCTTTTCTGTGATAGCCAAACCTTTTAAGCTGACATATTAGCTTTCTCTGAAACTTGGCTTAACTCCTCTGTTCTAGATAATGAAATTCTTTCTAATAATTTTATTTCTTATAGGCTTGATCGTGTTGGTCGTCGTGGCGGTGGAGTACTCATTGCTGTAAACTCGAATCTGTCTTCAAGTGTGGTGCCGATTGATCTCCCCTTAGGTATTGAGTTTATTTGCGTCGAAGTTACATGTTCTAACTTTAGCCTATATATCTTTTGTTCTTATATTCCTCCAGCTTCTGATATCATGATCTACGTGCACCATGCTGATGCTTTACGAACTATTTTTGGTCGTCTTAAAGATCGTGATGTTCTTATAGTTTTAGGTGATTTTAACTTGCCTAATTTTTTTTGGCTTGTTGATGATAATCTATCTTTCTTAATTCCTTCATCTCAACATGTTTTTCTTGATAGCCTACTTGAATGTCCACTATATCAGTTGAATTCTTTCCTTAACTGTTCTAAAAGAATCCTTGATCTTGTTTTTGTCTCTGATCCCACTGTTAGTGCTGTATCGCAAACACAGCCACTAGTGAAACCTGAAGATCCTTATCATCCTACCATTGAAGTTACTATTTCTTACAATTCCGTTACTAATTTATTTAAAAACATCTCAAATTCTCGTCGTAGATGTTTTCGTAAAACAAATTTCAATCTTCTTAACAGCCTTATTTTCTCTTTTGATTGGTCGTTTCTATTTGAGTGCTGCGATATAGATTGTGCAGTGAAGTTTTTCTATTCTGCTCTTAATTCTCTAATTGATAAATGCGTTCCTTATGAGAATGTCTCTACCGTCTCCAGCTCGCCAGTCTGGTTCACACGTAGGCTCTCTAATCTTCGTAACATTAAATCGAGATATTTTAAAAGATTTAAAAAAACTGGTTCGCGACTTGACTATGCAAATTATTGTATAGCCAAATCTCAATTTTGTCTCTTAAATACTCAATGCTACAACAATTATCTCGTTCGCTGTAAGGCTAAATTTTATAATAACCCCAAAAGATTTTACAACTTTGTCAATTCCAAAAGACGCTCTAATGTCCTACCTTCCACCTTCAGACTTAACGACCAGTCTGCTAATAATGATTTAGATATTGCAGATCTGTTTGCTAAATTTTTTCAGTCGACATATTCTACTACTGTTTCGGATCCCACCCCTATCCCTTTTCAATCCCACATTTAAATTGTATGTTTTTTCCCAGTATTACTGAAGACTGTATTCTCTCTAGCTTGTCATCTATGAAGTCTTCCTTCGTTCCCGGGCCTGATGATATACCTAGTTGCATCCTTAAAATGTGTTCTATTTCTCTATCTAAGCCTTTAGCTCGGTTATTCTTTATATCGAGTGAGACTTGTAGATTTCCTGATATTTGGAAGGAGTCATTTATTATTCCGCTTTTTAAAAAGGGTAGCAAATCGGATGTTTCCAACTACCGTGGCATTGCCAAACTTTCGGCAATACCTAAACTGTTTGAGAAAATTATTACGTCTTCTCTTCAACATCTATCCAGATCCACTATTTCTCCTTGTCAGCATGGTTTCATGAAAGGTCGTTCGTCGCTTACCAACCTTTTAGAATTGACTACCCTTGTACACCATGGCTTCCGTAAAAAGTGTCAAACTGATGTTATTTATACTGACTTCAGTAAGGCTTTTGATACGGTTGATCATTCTTTGCTTCTCGCGAAACTTAACATCATGGGTTTTTCACCAAAATTATTGGGTTGGTTAAAGTCGTATCTTATTGGCAGAACCCAAAAGGTGTCTTTTCGTTCCTCGATATCTAAAACTGTTCGAGTTACGTCAGGTGTACCCCAAGGCAGTCATCTGGGCCCACTATTATTTACATTGTTTATAAATGATTTGCCTTTGGCCTTGGCGCATTCACGCGTGCTCATGTTTGCGGATGACGTCAAGATTTGTTATTCCTATAATGATCCTTCTTTCCAACAGTACTTGCAATCAGATCTCGATGCGTTCTGTGATTGGTGCCACGTTAATAAATTACACCTTAATGCCTCTAAGTGTTCTTTTATGACTTTCAGTCGTTTGTCTCCGCTCCTAGCTCATTACTCTATTAAGTCTGTTCTGTTAGATTGTGTTCCATCATTCAAAGACTTAGGCGTTATGTTTGACCCTAAACTTTCATTTAATGTTCATATTTCTTCAATTGTCAACAGAGCAAGCAGCCTTCTCGGCCTCATTAAACGTTGGGCCAAAGAATTTGATGATCCCTATGTAACAAAGGTTTTATACACTTCGTTAGTTCGCCCTACTCTAGAATATTGCTCGCCAGTGTGGAACCCGCAATATGATGTTCACCAGCGTAGTATTGAATCGGTACAGAAGCTATTCCTTAAGTTTGCGCTACGCGGTCTAAATTGGGACCCGGGTCTTCGCCTACCTTTTTATTCTGACAGACTTCTTCTTATTAATCTTCCTTCACTTTATAACCGTAGGCTTGTTTTTGGCATTCTCTTTCTCCATAAACTAGTCAACGGCGAAGTCATTTCTACCAATTTACTAGATACGCTGTATTTTTGTGTTCCCTCACGTCGGACCAGAAACTTTTTTCCTATTCACCTTAGTAGATGTCTGACTAACTACTCTCTTCACGAAACTCTTCGTGTTCTTTGCCAATCTTTTAACAACCTTTCTCACCTTATCTCTCCTCATCTTTCTGCCACTTCTCTTCGCGCTATACTTTTTAATCATCTACAGCGAAACCTATGAAAATATTCTGGACTTGGATTGGCTGCAACTCATCCCTGGCCACATTGGCCACCAGCCAACGGCCAACTCCGGCCTTATGAAAAAACGTTTATATGCATAACTCGACTGTTTTCTGTCCGATTTCTTTTGATCAAATTTGGTATTTTGCTAGATATGAGTATTAAATTTAAGTGTGCCAAATTTGGTTGCATAAGGTAAAAAAATACGGGAGATAATCAAGTTTTTCAAATTACGGGGGCGGAAAAGGTCGTGGCAAAGTTTCCATACAAACAAAATGTGTGCATTTACTAAGCGAATATACATACCAAATATGGTGGCTCTAGCTGGAAAAGTTTTTGAGATAAACGCTTTTTTTAAATTGCGGGGGCGGAAAGGGGCGTGGCAAAAATTTGAAATAAACTTGATCACTCTACATACTACACGAGTCTACATACCAAATTTGGTGGCTCTAGCTCTTACAGTCTCCGAGATCTAGGTGTTCATACGGACAGACGGACGGACGGACAGACGGACGGACAGACGGACGGACAGACGGACATGGCTAGATCGACTCGGTTGTTGATCCTGATCAAGAATATATATACTTTGTGGGGTCGGAGATGCTTCCTTCTGCCTGTTACATACATTTTGGCGACTTTAATATACCATTTCACCCTATGGGTGTATGGTATAAAAAGGAATATTTAGAGAAAACTAGATAAACTACTTATACTTCTAGCCACATACTAATTTAGTATGTGTTAGATTTAGCATATAGATACGATATGATTCAAATATAATTTATAATCGCAATGAAAATCAACTACAACTTTAATTGTTATCAAATATTTCTTAATTCTCTCTCTGCAAAATCAACCCTGCTCTATCTCTTTCTCTGTTCCCCACTATCTCTCTCTCTCTCTCTCTCTCTCTCTCTCTCTTTTCACTTGAGCGTTAAAGTTATTAACGAACCAAAGAAAAGCCAGTTTAGGTTTTTTTGTGTAAAATCTGTAAATAAATTTAATAAATATATAAATAATATGGTTAGAGATTGCGACCTATTGAAATTTAAATTGAATTTAAACCGGCTCGAGGTCAATCTTACAAAAGAAGATTATTTCAAAGGTAACACACAAAAAGGTGAGCAGGTTGTCTGTATAGCTATTTCAAGAACTACCAAGTTCTATCATCAGCAGACTTTGCTAAAGAACTCCAGAATTGCAATAGCCATACCATGTCTTCAACGCTAAAACTAGTTGGGAATTACATTGCCAACTAAATGAAGCGAAAAAAGCTGGCGAAGCCTACAATACCGAAGACCACCTTTTGTGCATTACCCTTAGGCGCTATGAAATATTAGGTGAGCAGGTTAATTCCCAACTAGTTTTAGCGTTGAAGACATGGTATGGCTATTGCAATTCTGGAGTTCTTTAGCAAAGTCTGCTGATGATAGAACTTGGTAGTTCTTGAAATAGCTATACAGACAACCTGCTCACCTTTTTGTGTGTTACCTTTGAAATAATCTTCTTTTGTAAGATTGACCTCGAGCCGGTTTAAATTCAATTTAAATTTCAATAGGTCGCAATCTCTAACCAGATAACACTAACGGAAGGCACGCCGTTATTTTTGGAATTTTTATTCCAAAAAAACCCCTTTTTCTATATGGTACAATATACCGTGTATAAAAAGAAACAGGTCTTGAATTTAGTTTGTTAAGGGCGAAGCTCTTACACTAATATTTCATAGCGCCTAAGGGTAATGCACAAAAGGTGGTCTTCGGTATTGTAGGCTTCGCCAGCTTTTTTCGCTTCATTTAGTTGGCAATGTAATTCCCAACTAGTTTTAGCGTTGAAGACATGGTATGGCTATTGCAATTCTGGAGTTCTTTAGCAAAGTCTGCTGATGATAGAACTTGGTAGTTCTTGAAATAGCTATACAGACAACCTGCTCACCTTTTTGTGTGTTACCTTTGAAATAATCTTCTTTTGTAAGATTGACCTCGAGCCGGTTTAAATTCAATTTAAATTTCAATAGGTCGCAATCTCTAACCAGATAACACTAACGGAAGGCACGCCGTTATTTTTGGAATTTTTATTCCAAAAAAACCCCTTTTTCTATATGGTACAATATACCGTGTATAAAAAGAAACAGGTCTTGAATTTAGTTTGTTAAGGGCGAAGCTCTTACACTAATATTTCATAGCGCCTAAGGGTAATGCACAAAAGGTGGTCTTCGGTATTGTAGGCTTCGCCAGCTTTTTTCGCTTCATTTAGTTGGCAATGTAATTCCCAACTAGTTTTAGCGTTGAAGACATGGTATGGCTATTGCAATTCTGGAGTTCTTTAGCAAAGTCTGCTGATGATAGAACTTGGTAGTTCTTGAAATAGCTATACAGACAACCTGCTCACCTTTTTGTGTGTTACCTTTGAAATAATCTTCTTTTGTAAGATTGACCTCGAGCCGGTTTAAATTCAATTTATATAAATAATAAATATATATACTAAGGATCCGCCTAACTAATTTTTAAGTTCTTATTCGTTGCACACACACACACACATACATACATACATACAAACAACGAAAAACACACACAGAGATACACATATATACCCAATCGAAACGGTATTTAATACCGAAACAAAAATATTTTCTGTTTCATTTATGTTTCTTGGCGAAAATTAAAAAAATTAAGAACTTCATCTACAATTAACTTAGCTATACATATATACAAAAATGTTAAAAAAAAAAGAAATTGTTCCATTAGTTATTTGAGCGCGCACCCCCCTCTCCCTACTTCCCTCCAGCATTACTACAAAATCTTAAAAAAAAAACACAAAAAGAGAATAAAAAGTAAATTAAATACAAATATAATATGTAATTTATTACCAAGCATGATACCAACACAAACAGACACACACACACACACACGAAAATTAACCCTTCATCTATAGGTACACACATAGATACATAAATAGTTATATATTAAATATTCCCAGCAAATTTTTAAATGATTCAATAAATACAATTTTAAATGTCAAATTTAAACTAAATTGTTTATGCCCAACCGGGCAACACAAGGGTTAAAGGAGGCGGAAGCTTTCACCTCGCGCCGCTCTCCCGATGATGCCCATCGCTCTCCCCACAAAAGAACTCCCCACACTTCGCTCCAAGCGGGGCTTGCTCTTAAGTAAGCTAAGATCCTCCCGAAGCATTAGCATCGGTGGAATTTCATCCATATTTCAAGCTAAGTAATTTTTTCCAAATTATAGGTATATGAGTACATGTACATGCCTCCAGCATCCGTACCCATACTCACATACATATAATTGTTGCCCTTGATTCTCCTAATCCAAGTAAAATTACTTTCGCGCAAATTTTTCCTCCTCAAAGGAGAGAAAATTTTGGTCCCCAAATTTTCATACATATATATGTGTCCAGTACATAAGGCGCCATATTGGTTCGCCCACTTCAAGTTTTTTTTCCTCGCACTTTGGCATATATAGGCCAAGTATATAAGGCGCCATATTTTATTTGCCTATTTCCAATATATATTTTTTCGCAATTTCAAAAAAAATATTAACACATATGTATGTATGTATGCAGTGAATCAAACCTACGAAATTAAAAGTGATCTCCTACATATAAAATATATATATGCATGCAGAGTGTGTAAATGTGACAAAAAATTACAAATTTATCCAGTGCTACATTAAATCCAAAAATAAAGGTTTTGTGCAAATACAGTCCACTCCTGGGAAAAGTGTGCGCGCAGTGAAAGGTGGTTTCAACGAAGAGAAGAAAATTTTCAATACAACTAATAAAGATTTAAAAAAAAAAAAAACCAAAGTGAACCACCCTCTCACGTATAAAAGCCACACTTAGACATTTCTGGTGTCCCGCGACACCCTATAAAGTTGGGGCATATCGGTTAGACACAGCAAAAGAAAATATAAAAAAAAAAAATTTTAAATACATATACTCCAACATTTTACATATCCATACACACACATATATATACATATTTTCCATACATAAAATTTTACATATATATATTCATATCCATATACATATACATATTTTTCCATACATAAAATTTTACATATTGATACTCATATACATATCCATACATATATTCCACAAAAATTTCTAATTTTTTCGCACACAAATATATTTTTCCATCAACGCGAACAAAATCCCGGTACCCCCTTGCAGCCTATACACATACATACATACGTGCATACATAAGTACCGCTTAACTGCAGTATACCAGCACAGCTGCAAGCTCATGTGCCAAAGACCGGCACAAAGCAAACGACCAAAAGTAGCTGTGCTATATACCCTAGGTTGGCAGGCACTTTGTGGGGTATATATGTTGAAGGGTCACGTTGAGGAAAAATCGAATAATATTTAATTATTAAAAATTTGTGTTCCGCGCTTTTGTTTATTCTGATTCCAAAGCGTTTCAAGTCGTATCTTTGGTTCTATTTCAATTCCAAAGTATTCCCACGCGTTCCAAGTCGTATCTTTGGAGTTAGATTCCAATTCCAAAGTGTTTCCACGCGTTTCAAGTCGTATCTTTGGTTCTATTTCAATTCCAAAGTATTCCCACGCGTTCCAAGTCGTATCTTTGGAGTTAGATTCCAATTCCAAAGTGTTTCCACGCGTTTCAAGTCGTATCTTTGGTTCTATTTCAATTCCAAAGTATTCCCACTTGTTCCAAGTCGTATCTTTGCATTTAGATTCCAATTCCAAAGTGTTTCCACGCGTTTCAAGTCGTATCTTTGGTTCTATTTCAATTCCAAAGTATTCCCACGCGTTCCAAGTCGTATCTTTGGAGTTAGATTCCAATTCCAATTCCGTTTTCAAGTCGTATAGAAGAGAAGAAAATTTTCAATACAAATAATAAAGATTTAAAAAAAAAAAAAAAAAAACGAAAGTGAACCACCCTCTCACGTATAAAAGCCACACTTACAAGGGGAACTTCAGGTATGCGAATCACCGATTTGGATGAATTTTGGATATGTTGTAGAATACCCCGTCATTTGAAGCTGTGTGAAATATTTCGGCGCACTATTCTATATTTTCCTAATAAATCGGCTTTAAAGTTATAGCTTTGGTGACTTATAAGTAAAACGCCGAGTGGTCTACAAGCAGCTCGATGGTGTAAGGGGTAGAGGTCCTGCCTGAAATCGACGGAACTCTGGTTCAACCCCCGCCCGAAGCTAGGTAGTTTTGGGTTTTCATTTTTTTTTTTTTGCTTTTTCAATAATTATTTTTGTCTAATAGCGAAATAGGTCTTTTGATGACACTCGTAAAAATAAGTCAAGAGACTAGCGAATTTGGTCTCTTTTACTCAATATTCTTTTATCTCTCTCTCACTCTCATTCTGTCTGCCATTCAAATGCTAAACAAAAAGGCTGCAAAAAGTTGAAAAACTTTTGTTTTGTTTTATTTATTATACGTATTTGGTTGCTGTTGTTGTTGTCGTTGTTGTTGCAGTTGTTTTGGGTTATAAAATGAAACGAATGTAGACAAAACTTTGGCCCCCGTTTTGAAAGTTGCACAAGCTATGCAGACAGAGACACGCCCTCAGCGATTCCGACAATTGGGTTAGAAATGGGCAAGAAATAGGAGTTAAGTATGTACAATGGTAAATGTCTAATATAATTAGGCATAACAGTTTAGCCACTTAGTGAAATCTATAGTATAAGCCGGTTCATGTTTATTTTTAGTTCCATATCATATCTTCAACGATAAAACTAGTTGCGATTTACAACTAAATGAAGCCAAAAACAGATTGGCAAAGCTTACAACTATTTTTGTTTTCATTTTGTAACTACAGTCGTAATTTTTGACTGGCTAATACTTAGGGTTTAATAAAAAATTAAAAAACATAGAAATAATTTGTATAATGGAATATAAGGTTCAATATTTTTGACAGATTTTATAACTGTATTGGTTCCACCGTTGCTGTCGAAAGCGCCGCTGGAATGCGGCCGGAAACAATAAAAAACTCCGTCTCACACACACACACAGTCACATACAACACACACACACACAGTGTGCCCTGCATAAAAAACTGCTTATTATGTCGTATAGTGAGTAGAGATTACGGTCTTTGTTGGCGGCAACGGCAACGGCAACGGCGGCATCTGTGGCAGCTCATGGGGGCAGATGCTTCAACAACAATTGAAATAAATGAATTTACTAAAGCAAAAAAAAAGTATATAAAAAGGATTGTGGCATACACACAAACTAGGCGGGAGAATGGCGGGAGGGGAGAAAAAAAATCTGGCAGCTATTTCAAACTCAATTAAACAAGGTAAAGCCAAGTTAAGGGTACCTTTCATTGCCCTAGTATCCTTTCCGTTCTCTTGGACACAGCTGTTCTTTATGTACCCCACACCCATACATCTACACACAAACAAGCACACACACACTCTCCTGATGTGTGGAGACATATGGAGAGTGGAATGTGTACTTCGTCGCGTCCCGGTTTTTTCTGTAAAATTCCCGTCTTATCCGTGCTTGTAAATCTCGTAGTCCTGCAACATAATAGTTTGTTAGTGTAGCAGTCAACTCTTGTTGTTACCTACGTTTCGCCGGCCGCCAGTCTGCATCGCAAGTGGAAAAATTAAAACATTTTTTTTTCCCGGCCTCCCGCCGCGTCGGTCTTTTGGTGGTTGGAGGGGTGCGGGGCGCCTCCTTTCTGCATCACCCAACTTTTTCCTCCGTATTGGTGTTAGTGGGGTGCCAGTCGCACCTTTTGATAAATAGCACGCTGTAAGTAAATACACAATTGGTGCGTAAACCAGCTGTTGGCGGACCTGCCAAGCTGGTCTCGAAAGCTCTCCAGGGTCATCATTTGGGAGTCGAGCTTTCACCGCAAAACTTCTAAGCCGGGGTTCTCGATCACCTCCCACCAGACTAGCAGCATAGCAGCGCACCAGCCTAAGGCTTGGTGACGTAAGCGGTGGCGTATCTGGCAGCGGTGCTGCCTCTCATCGCCTGGTACCTGGTTCAAATCCGCTGAGTGGAGCGAAGAAATTTTAAATAAATTTGGAGCATTTTTATTTTTCTTTCGGACGCGGGCCTCCAAGTACCTGGTTCGACTCCGCTGTGAGGATTTAGAATTAAAATTAAATTTCAAATTCTTTTAGAGTTGAAATTTGATCAATACTAGTGGTTTTTTTTCTGCGATACTCCTAGGCACGGTAGGGGTTCAAATCCGCGGCGGGTAATCTTGGATTCAAAAAAAATTTATTTTTATTTTATAATTTTTTTTTTTGTTGTTTTGTTTATCCGTCCATTGCACACCGAGTGGCCCATATTCCCGCTGACTGCCTGTATTATCTAAAAGAAGCCGAGCCGGAGCGGTATAACTCCCAACGCCCCACCAGGGGGAAATACCTGGTCGTCAGGCTGTAGGAAATGGTCGGCGAGGAGCAAATGGTGTTTGGGCGTAGTAGATTGCTGCTACATTCGCCTCCAATCCATAGTGAGTTGCCTTTGCGAGCGGCTGCTAGCCAGCAGGAGGACACTCCAAAGAGATCTAGGGACGCCATGAGTCCAGACGGAGAAGCAGCAAATGCTAACGAATGTGCCCCATCGAAAAGGTCAAAATTGCAGCCTGTCTGCAATGAGCTAGCGGAAATGGGCGTACTGTTGGAGGAGATCTCGGAGAGGATCAAGCCCGAGAAGGAAGGTGGCAAGCGGGCCATCACAACGCCCTTCGCGAAAAAGTGGAGAGGCTGAAAGAGCTGCATGCGGAAGTCAGCTCCCGGCTCAGCGGGCACCCGACCGAGACAGTTCCATTGGAGGCGTGTCCCAATTGCTCGAAGGCGCCACCTGAGCGTGCCAGTCGTGGGCAGCAGACCGATGAAATGTCCCCCACGACCATGCTTTCCCGGCCCACTCAGACTTCACCACTGGCAAAGCGAGAAGGCAAGGCACCATTTTCGTCTGAACCAGCTGGAAAGCAACTGCGGCAGCCGAGTGCTCACGCATCAAAGCAGCGTCCAAAAAAAACGGCACCCTGTGGATCCCCAGCAGCAGCAGCAGGAGTCACCTACTCCTCAAGGCGATAAACCGCACCTCACAATCGCGGATCATGGATCATCCGAGGACAACCAAGGATGGAAAACAGTCGGTCCACCAAAGCCTCGACGTGGTGGCTCCTCGAAGCAGGCCAAACCCAGAATCAGGCATAGACCGGATGCAATTCTGATCGAGGCCAGCAGCGGGCTTAGCTATAGCCAAGTCCTAACGATGGTGACCAGGCGTACGGATGATAAACTAATCCACGTCCGTGAGCATGTCTCCAGAGTACGTCGCACAGCTAAAGACGCGCTGCTACTGGAGCTTCGCAAGGACTCGGCTACGAGCATAAAATCGCTCCAGGATGACATCACCCAAGTGCTGGGTGCAAAAGCCGATGTGAAGGCCCTCACACAGCTCAGGACGGTAGCAATCTACAACCTAGATGCAGCGGTGACCCCTGAGGAGCTTCTAACGAAGTTATCCTCGCAAGCTAAGGTAGACGTAAACGCGCTAACCGTCAAAAGCCTTCGGACAGGTCTCCGGAATTACCAGACGGCAATTGTGAGCGCACCTGAGTCTGTGACCCGGACGCTCATCGAACTTGGTCGCGTAGAGATAGGCTGGGCAAACTGCCGTATCAGAGAACTCGAGCAGCGGCCTTGCGCTGCTTCAAGTGCCTAGCTACTGGTACGTCGCCGCGAAGTGCCCTAGCAAGGTGGACAGATCAAACTGTTGCTTCAAGTGTGGTGTAGCAGGCCACAAGGCAGCTGTCTGTCCCTCTATAGAACCGCACTGCTTCCTCTGCGTTGCACAGGACCTAAGCCCAACAAATCACCTTGCGGGTAGCCGTCTATGCCCAGCTACAGGCGAATCGAGGACCCCCAATGACCTCCAATGACTCAGCCAGCCCTGAAGATCCTGCAGTTAAACCTGAATCACTGCATCGCAGCCCAAGACCTGCTGCAGCAGACTGTTCGGGAGATACGAGCGGATATAGCCCTGCTAAGCGAACCTTATAAACCGGCACAGGTCCCTGCTGGGCCAAGGACTCGAGCGGTAGAGCAGCGGTTTGGTGTTGTGGTAGCAGCGACGGCGTATTGCAGGACATTCTACGCGAGGATGGATTTGTGAGAGCGAGGTTTGGCAGTTATTGGCTCTACAGCTGCTATCTCGCGCCTAGCTTAACCCTGGAGCAGTTTGGCCGGACGGTAGACAAAATCGCCGATAACATTAGAGGACGACAAGGAGTGATTATAGGTGGCGACTTTAATGCTTGGTCAGTCGAATGGGAAGTACACGCTCTGACGCTCGAGGTAGATTGCTGCTGGAAGCTTTCGCCAATCTTAACATCTCCTTGCTAAATGTTGGCTCCGAGAATACCTTCAGAAGGTCCGGCACAGGATCTATTGTGGATCTTTCTTTTGCCAGCGACAGTATCGCCGCCTCAGCCACATGGCACGTGGGATCAACATACTCGGCGAGTGACCATGAAGTCATCACCTTCACCATTGGCGACAGCAGAAACCGCTCCCTAGGACGCAGCATTTTCGAAGGGTTTTTAAGGCAGAAACCTTAACTCGCAGGTCTTTGGCCACAACCTGGAGGGCCTAAGCGTTAGGGACAACATGAGCGCGGAAGACGCCGCAAATTCCGTAATGGCACGGATAGTAGAGGCATGCGAGGCTAGCATGTCTCAGAGTGGCACATACACACGCCACCACACCCCAGTCTTTTGGTGGAATGACGCTGTCGCTGAAGCTAGGAGATCCTGCCTTCGCGCAAGGCGTCTCTATCAGCGCGCACGTGGTTCGACAAACTTCGAGGCCCTGGGCCTGAGTATAAGAGACGTCGGAATATGCTCAAGATTGCGATCCGTTCCAGCAAACGTGAATGTTTCCTCGCTCTGTGCGACTCTGCTGAGCACGACCCCTGGGGCAAGGCCTACCAGCTAGTGGTCAAGCGTTTAAACTCCAGTAGAAACCCACCCCCAACGGATGCGCAGCGGTACGTTCAATTGTCGACGGACTTTTCCCTGTGGTCGACGAAGAAATGCATGTGCCCCGCCTGACTCCAGTCCTACACTCGGCGGAGTGTACGCTAACCGAGGTCCTTGAGACAGTGAGGCGTCTGAAGCCCAAAAAGGCACCAGGTCCGGATTCGATCCCCAATAACGCATCAAGCTCGCAGTGCTGCTCTACCCACACGTGTTCGTAGAGCTTTACTCCAAGTGTCTTAGCGAAGGTGTTTTTCCCGATAGATGGAAACTACAAACCTGGTGTTGCTGCCGAAGCCGGGGAAGCCGCAAGGAGAGGCGTCTTCTCATAGACCCATCTGCCTCATCGACACAGCTGGCAAAGTCCTCGAGGCAATAATCTGCTCGCGTCTGGAAACAGCAATCATGGCAGGGGGCGGCCTATCTGAGTACCAGTTCGGATTCAGGAAGGCGAGATCTACGATCGACGCAATAAACCGGGTGGTAGGATTAGCTGCAAGGGCAATCGAAGGTACAAGATGGAAAGGTGGTGCCAAAGAATACTGCTAGTGGTAACTCTGGACATCAAAAACGCCTTTAATTCAGCGAGATGGAACAGGATCTTGGAAGCGCTTGGGGCCTTCGGGATTCCGAGCTATCTCATCAAGTGCGTAGCCAGCTACTTCTGCAACAGGAGGATACGTTTCTGGACGGACGCAGGCTTGGAGGAAAGGGTCGTATCTGCTGGCGTCCCACAAGGGTCTGTTTTGGGTCCCCTGCTGTGGAATGTCATGTACGACGGAGTCTTACGCTTGGATTTCGACCCTGGCACCCATATAGTTGGCTTCGCAGACGACGTAGCACTTGTAGTGATAGCCAAGGATCTCACGGCAGCTGAAGAAATAACCAACAGGGCGATTAATAAGGTTGGCCAATGGCTCTCTGCAGCCGGACTGCAATTAGCGCGCAAAAGACGGAGGCGGTACTCATAAGTAGCCGCAAGCGAGTGGAGACTGCCAGCATCAGGGTCGGCGACACCACAGTCGTCTCCAAGCGGGCTCTAAAGTACCTCGGAGTCATGATCGACACAAGGCTGACTTTTAGAGAGCACTTAGAGTACAGTAGCAGGAAAGCTGCATCGGTAGCGCAATCGCTCTCTAGAATATTACTAAACACGCGTGGACCGAAAACAAGGACGGCGTCTCTTGCTATCCAGCGTCATCCGTTCGACTGCACTCTATGCGGCGCCTTCGTGGATAACGGGGATGGAAACTAGATCCTACAGGCGGAGCCTTGAGTCGACGCATCGCTTAAGCGCAATCAGGGTGTGCAGCGCTTTTCGCACCATCTCTGATGACGCCGCACTGGTGATCGCTGGGTTGCTGCCCATCGATGAGTACGCTGCAATTGCATCGGCCTCCTTCACAGCGTCGAGGCAAACTAACAGTTCTACCACTAATCAGCAGAGAGGCCTCGAGCATCGGAGGGCATGGCAGTCAAGTCTGCGCAGATGGCAGGAAAGGTGGGACTCCTCCTCCAAGGGGAGGTGGACTCACACTCTGATCCCTGACATCACTTCATGGGTTTCGAGGAACATGGGGCAGTGAACTTTTACTCACACAGCTCTGAGCGGCCACGGTTGTTTCAGAAGCTACTTGAAAAGATTCAACCACGACGTGTCAGACGAATGCACATGGTGCGGAGCGGGCATTGTTGAGGATGCAAGCCACGTGCTCCAGCACTGCCCCTCGCTTCGAAGTAGAACGGTGCCGACTGCAGAATGTAATGGGCGAAATGGTGACGGCGAGAAATCTGACGAGGATGATGATGCAGATCCAGACGTATGGGAGGCGGCCAGCGCCTTCGCCGTGCGCGTAATGGTGGCACTTAGGAAGCTGGAGAGGGAAAGTCTGCCCAATAATTAAAGCCCACGGTCTGCGATGCAATACCGGCAGGTCGTCCCGCAGTAGCCGTTATCTTTTATTTTTTTTTGTTCTACTTATGTTCCCTGTCATTGTTGCAACTTTTTGTATTAAACGTTTGTAAGTTCTAAGAAATAAAAAAAAAAAAAAAAAAAAAAACA
>NW_025814187.1:0-24061 GCF_018902025.1 Drosophila willistoni | reverse complement strand
AAAAGAGTGACAGCCTTGGGAATAAGCAATATAGGATGGTCATAGATTATAGAAAGCTCAATGCAGTTACAGTTTCGGATAGGTATCCTATCCCCGAAATCGGAGAAATGGTTGCGCAGTTGGGCAACAATAAGTATTTCTCTGTTCTTGATCTAAAGAGCGGATTTCATCAGATTTCCCTTAAGGAATCCCAATCACGGCATTCGCCGTGAATGGAGGGAAATACGAGTTCACGAGACTCCCCTTCGGCCTAAAGAATTCCCCATCAATATTCCAAAGAGCTCTCGATGATATTTTGAGAGATCTCATTGGAAAGATCTGTTACGTCTACATCGACGACATAATAATATTCAGTAATCAGAGGAAGAGCATTTCCGACATCTAGCTTTGGTATTTTCTACCTTGTCCAAGACAAATATGAAGGTCCAAGTAGATAAATGCAAATTCCTAAGACATAGCGTTGACTTCCTAGGCGTAGTAATTTCAAGGGAAGGAGTTAAAACCAATCCAGAGAAAATCCAAGCCATTAAAAAGTTCCCCATACCAAAAACCTAAAACAACTAAGGTCCTTCCTGGGACTAGCTAGTTATTACAGAAGATTTATCAAAGATTTTGCTAAATTAGCTAGACCCTTGACTGCGTTATTGAGAGGAGAACATGGCAGAGCCAAGAAAAATGTCTCAAGTAAGATCGAAATCCGATTCGGTGAAGCCGAAACCGATGCCTTTGAAAAAGTGAAAAATGCATTAGTGTCACAAGACGTTATGCTAGCATACCCTGACTTTAAACAAGAGTTCCATCTAACCACCGATGCCTCAAACATCGCACTAGGAGCTTCTCTAGAACAGAATGGGAGACCCATTACATTTCTTTCCCGTGCGTTATCCAAAGCTGAAGAAAACTATGCCACAAATGAAAGAGAAATGCTAGCAATAGTATGGGCATTGGATAAGCTAAGAATGTATGTATACGGCAAGTCCAAGGTGATCATTTACACCGACCACCAGACTCTCACTTATGCTCTCAGCCCAAAAAATAACAACATAAAGCTGAAGAAATGGAAAAGTTACCTGGAGGAATACAACTACGAGTTGAAATATAAACCGGGTAGCTCAAATGTCGTAGCAGACGCGCTCTCTAGGAACCCTACTAACATAAATGCTAGTAGTACGTCAGCTACAGTCCACAGTGATGAAAGCTCAGGGCATGAACTCATTCCAGCAATGGAAGTACCCATCAATGTCTTTAAAAACCAATTGTTTATCCTCACCGGTGATAACGAATCCACCACCTTTGAAATACCATTCCCCACATACCACAGACACACAATAGTGAGAAGTAATTATTCCGAAGACGATCTTGTAACTATTCTAAAAGAAAAAATGGATCCGAGAATAGTAAATAGTATTTTCACTTCCGAAAGTATCATGGGTAAAATTCAACAAATTTTTCCGGAGCATTTTAGGAATTACAAGGCAAGATTCACACAAACCCAAACTGTAGATGTCCATGATCAGACCCAAGAACAAGAAATCATAATTAAAGAACACCTTAGAGCACATAGAAATTCCATCGAAAATAAAAAGCAAATTTTATCTGAGTATTTTTTCCCAGGTATGAAGAAAAAAGTAGAAGCAATAGTAAACTCTTGCCAAACATGTAAACTCTCGAAGTATCAAAGACACCCTCCGAATCAAGAAATACAACCAACCCTTATTCCGACATATCCAGGCGAAATAATCCATATAGATTTATATTCCACCCAAAATAAGATAATTTTAACAGCCATAGACAAATTTTCTAAGTATGCGCAAGTTAAACTCGTAAACTCAAAAGCAGCAGAACATCTTAAAATGCCCTTACGAGAGTTATTGATAGCCTTCGGTATGACGAAAACCGTGGTAATGGATAACGAAAAGGCTTTAAATTCTGCATCAATAAAATTTCTTTTAAATAATCAGTTAGGGATACAAGTCCACACTACCCCACCTTATACTTCATCCAGCAACGGCCAAATAGAAAGATTCCATTCCACATATACGGAAATAATGAGATGCTTGAAGTTAGAGCACCCGAAATGGAATTTGAGGATTTGATATTCAAGGCTGTGGATGAATACAATAAAACGATCCACAGTACAACCAATAAAAAGCCAATAGAAGCATTTTTCGCAACAAATTTAATCCATACACCAGAAAAATTAGCACTCGAAAGGGAAAAGATTTCGGAAAACATCTTAAAGAAACAAAACAAAGACCTAGGGTACCATAACAAAACAAAAAAACCCATAAAAATTTACGATCCAGGTGAAATCATCTACGTTAGGATTAATAAACGATTAGGTTCGAAACTAACGTCTAGATACAAAAAAGAAATAGTAGCCGAAGATCTTAATACCAAAATTAAAACCAGGTCAGGCAGGATAGTTCATAAAAACCACTTGAAATATTGATAAACATCCTCTTCCGACAGATTGCTTATGTTACCACTTTGCTGGGGTCACACAACCATATTAGACCACACTAAGTCAAGAGTGGTCATGTTGGAAACCGGGTTAGCCGCGCGCCAGAATGGAACCTTTAAAATCGTCCATGTGATCGAACTAGAAAAATATCAAATGTCCATATCCGTTTTAAAAGAAGCCGTCAAAAATTCGACAAACCTAAGTCCGTATCAGCCTTTTTTGGCCTATGAGATAACGCGGATACAGAATGAACTGAGGAGGCTTCAGCCAATGCAGTTTAGAAACAAAAGATCGCTTGATATACTTGGTACGGCGTGGAAATGGTTAGCGGGCACACCTGATCCTGAAGATCATATGATTGTGGTAAATAAGATCAATGAACAATTGGTAAACAATAATCGGCAGGTCGTAATTAATAATCTAATAGAAAATAAGATAAATGATTTAATTAAAATAACTAATACCATATTAATTAGAGGTAAACCCGAATCTAACAATAAGTCAAAAGAAATTGAAATAACCAAATTTAAATTGAGTCTCCTAAGAGAAGAAATAACAAATAATATCTATGCAATCGATTGGGCCAAGGCCAATACAGTAAATTCACTAATATTATCCTCTACTGAAATAGATTTCATCGAAACAATTAAAGAAGAAAGTTTAACATTTATAAACATTGAAGAATTAATAGAGTTTGCTGAGGTCATTGTAGCCTCAAATGGTAAATCACTCCTTTATATTGTTAGCCTTTCCAGAGTAATTAATGAAATTTGTAAACAATCCTTGCAATACCAATTAAATATCAAAAATTTATAGAAGAAATAGACTATGAAAACATCATGAAATGTAACAAGAAATTCTTCGGGTTAACCAATAAGAGTAATTGTAAAATTCATAATGGTAAGACAATTTGTAAACTGGAAGATCTGACTAATTTAGAAAACAGTAAATGTATAGGAGCCTACTTGCAAAGAAGGAATCCCCAATGTAAGGTCATCAACAATCAGCACGTAAAATCTCATTCGGAAATAATGCCCGGTACCTTGCTGCTGAACCAATTCCAAGGAGACATCAGCATCAATGGAGAAAACATCACCCTAGAAGCACCTTCATAATCCAAGCGGAAAACGTGACAGTCATTATAGAAGACTCCTGGTATATTGTGAAGACACGCTTTGAAGCCGAGGTTCAACCACCGCTGTTACAGTTAATATCAAATAAGCAGCAGAGAGGTGAAAAGCTATCGCTGGAAATGATCAAGGAGCTACACATCAATAATACTAATAATCTGGAGCGTTTGTCTTCGTCAAACTGGATTATTCTAACTCTTCTAGCAGGGCCTGTCCAATATGTTGTTGCGACCGAGGACGTCCGCACTTAAAGGGGGAGGAGTTAAGCACTTCTATCACAACTCATACCATAACATAGAAGCCATAAACCCAAGTCCGTCAACACATGCCCATTAACCGCATGCCCATTGGCCGACTCTATTTCATCATCACATGCAATACCCATTGGTCAACCCCACTCAATCGTCACATGCCCATTTGTCGCATGATCGTCAATCTCAAGTAACAGTCCGATCGCTAGGATAAACAATAAGCCTGCACCCCATTTTCCCAGGCCCTAGAAGAATGGTGTCGGGTTCGGTGCATACGCAGAATCACGCCACAAATTTCGTAAATAAACAAAGAATGGTCCTGAACACTTGTATAAACAAAGAATGGTCCCACGCACTTAAAGTGGACTATTGGACTCAGCCAACGCCGCCGCCTGCGACGACGTCGATTACCCAAGCCTTCATCCAACATAATTGAACCATAGCAAATCAGTCTTGAGCCTAAGTACAAACCAACCGGTAACTTCGCTTAAACTCCGCCGAATCCGCTCACCAAAGTCAGCATCTTTCAGTTATAATATTAACATATTGTATTGTAATAAAAGTGACTTTATAAATAAAAATTCATTTTTTTAACCCGTGAGTGAAGGAAGTGTTTAATTTATATATAGAAAAACTATTTATTTTCAGAAAAAAAAAATCATATTGTACTTCAGTCAGGATATTCCGAATTATAGCAATTACTAATACACAGCAATAAGTAATACATGTATAATAAGGAATAGACAATAAGATACACATAAGATACACATGGTCCACATGATATATATATATGTATATATAATTTTATCATAAGTATTTGTTTTAGCGTCAGAAGAAAACTGAAGCTTCTTATAATATCGAGTCTTCACATTTTTCAAATCGGATAACTCTCGAGAGAACCAGGTAGGTTTGTTAAGCCGCTCCAGCCTACCAAGAGGCACACAAATATCAAAGAGTGAATTCAGAGTATCATAAAAAAAACGAACAGATGAGTTCATATCTCTACAATTGTATAGATAAGACCAATCGGTAGTAGCAATGTTTTCATTAGGGGTGGCAAAGTCAGTCTTACGAAAGGACCTATTTAGAGGTAACTCATTTGAACCAATTAATGGTGAAAGCAAGGGCAGATTAAATTTAATGTAGGATGAAATTTGTCTTAGGGAAGAATAAAATGGTTCAATCCTGGAAACGTCCCAATAAGAAGAATCCAATACAAAAATAAGATCTAACGATTTTCCATTAGAATTTAAGACAGGATTGACTTGGGATAAAGATAAGACTAGAAGGCCATCAATAAAATCATGTGACATAGAGGGCAAGCAACATCGTATACTCATCTGTTGGTGACCATGCTAAATTAAAATCACCTACAACTATGAGCATGTCTTGACTGGAAACTAAAGAGGAGACAAACTGAATTGCCTCTAAAAGATTTAAATATACCACCATGTCTGACAATGGTGGAATATAGGAACAAGTAATAAAAGCATTAAAAGATTTAAAATTTACCTTAACACCGACAAACTCATTCTCCTATGTACTACAAAATTCAATCATTTCAGATGATAAAGCTGCATCAACAGCTTTCAGAACGCCACCGCCAATGTGAGAAATCCGCTCGCGTCTGAATATAGAAAAGTTTGTGGAAAAAACCGATGCATCAGCAATGTCAGGTTTTAGCAACGTCCTGTAAAACCTAGAATGTTATGTTCAAAAGAAAGACTATCTACATAGAGATTAGGAAGTTTAGAGTTCAACTATTTTATCAAAAAGTTAAATTTATTTTAAAAAGGAATAAAACCAGAGGGCCGCGGCTAACTTTGACCGCGTCAAAGATTGTATACCCTTGCAAGTTTTTTGTGTAAAAGGTCTAATGTTTGCGAAAGAACGGCTTAGGAAATAACGAAGTTATTGATCAAAGTCACTGTTCACCACCGATTGTTCCTTGGGAAGCATATAGTCGCCCAATCGTGATCAAATTTGGCACAGTCATTAATAGTTATGCTAAACTAAGAAATATAAATATTTATGACAATTGCTTCAAAAGTAACGAACTTATTGACCACTGAGTCACTGTTTTCAACCGATCGTTCCTATGGGTGCTATATGATATAGTCCCCCGATCTTAATCAAATTTGGCACAGTCGTTTGTTAGTGTAATAAATTCATAAATATTTAATTTAACCCCAGTAGCTCAGAAAATAACGAAGTTATTATGAAAAGACACTGTTCGTGACTTTGACGTTTGTACGGGAGCTATATGATATAGTGATACGATCCGGCTGAGTCTGAGATATACAAATTGTGCAGTATATACAAGCCTACATGCAAAATTTCAGCTTTGTAGCTCTTACGGTCTAGGGGGAGATCGCTTCGATCCAGACGGACGGACAGACGGACGGACGCACAGTGGGCGATTTGGCTGATCTAGCGTAACGAAATACCAATTTTCAACATTTAAAATTATGCGAAATTTGATTTCCCTCCGATAGTAATATGTTCATTTAGCAAATCGATAGCATTTATATAGATAATATGTATATCGTTAATCAGACCTGAGCTCACAAAGACAAAATATCGAAACACAGCTTTTCGTTGCACTTTACCCACGTGTTTACACAGATCTTAGATTGTTGAAAAAACGTTGTTTCATTCATTTTTAATCCAGTTTTTTTGTATTTCACAAATTGAAGGTATGTATTTTAAGAATCTAAATGTTTTGTGACCTGTGAATATATGTTGTGTTGTTTAATTGTACTTTTAACCATCTGTCTCTTTAATACCCTGGTTGTTAACCAATTTCATCTTCTGTAGAATAAAAAATTATGAGGCCGGTATTGGCGGGTAAAAATTTTATTTTTGTGATATTATATTGTTCGTCCACTATGTGAATTGTCCAACATTAGCTGCCCTGAGCTGCCCATTCTAACAATGTAGCTTTTTTTAGAAACCATGTCGGTCTGCAAGCGGCAACTTTTTATAGTATGGCATGAGGAAAAATGCGCTTTAAATAAGTATTCCGCACTTGTCGACTACATTTTTTCTAATGTTCTCAAGAAATCGGACTGTAGTGAGCAAGGACTACCATTCAATTATGGATAAACTTAAAATTTTCCACAAAAATTGTCTGAAAAGTGGAAGAAAAGCATCAGAGATAAGAATCGATTGGAGAATAACAACGCAGCCTGGCTCAACGATGATTTGGTTCTTCTGAGTCCTGAAGAAAAACTGGCTCCAGGGCGAAGACCAAAAGATATTGAAAATTGCCACCCCAACCGTCAGTGCACAAAATTATTACATCTTGTGGAAAACAATTCTTGCAATGACCTTATGAGAGCAACACGTATAAGCCTATATAAATGTGGTAAACGGAGTGCGAAAGAGCGAAGAGCTAATATTTTTCCAACATATTGTAACGTAGACAGCCTGGGTGGCAACTCGTGTAGTGGGAAAACGCAAACTGTCCCCCTTAAGAAGCGGTCCCATTCTCTACGGCTGGGCACACTAATAACGGCGCCACCGGGAGGGCTAGATTTTTTTGAGCTAGCGCGGCCAACTTAACGAAGAGAAGAAGATAAGGAGAAAGAGAGAGGAAGGGCTTGAAAGTTTTCGCTGCCGCCAAGACAAGGAAAATAAAGAGATTGAATAAACGAAAGAAACTATCTCTGTTTTCTTTAGGATTCTGCTGAGTTATCTTAAGCCTGACGATCGAACGCCCAACTGTAAACCAACCGCTCGGCCACGGGTGGCGTTATTTTGTTCCACAAAGGCAAGACACGTTACAACATTATGTTTTGCGATCGGCGAAAAAAATGTGCTATCCGAATTGCATCAGAACGGAAGAAAGTTGGGCTGAAGTTCCTTTACAAGAAATGCTGGACCACACCATTGCGAGAATTGTTGGTGCGCATCCCGAAGTTTTTAGCCAACTCTCGGATAATGGCGATAAATATAAGTCTTTGAGCCTCATTTGGGGTTGCGATGGGAGTTCGGGACACGCGACATATCGGCAGAGCTTCAGTAACTTGGAGCTTAAGATGGCAGATGAGCACATATTTTTCATATGCTGCTACAATTACAATTGGAAACCAGCGTACTTTGGCAAAATCCTCGCCCGGCATCGACTCGGTATTGTAGACCATTAAAAATAATGTTTGCTAAAGAGTCTACAGAATTGGTTAGAGCGGAAATTGAAAAAATGAATTCACAGATATTGAAAATTGTGCCTATGCGCTTAAGTAGCTTTCAAGTTTACCACAAATTGCAACTTACCATGATCGATGGCAAAGTTTTTAGCGTGATTGCCGAAACATCATCGCAAACATGTGGTATTTGTAAAGCAACGCCCAAGGCTATGAACGATTTAAATGCAATTAACAACTTCGCAAGAAATGAGGACTTGCTGAAGTTTTGATTATCGACTTTGCATTGTTGGATTCGCTGCTTTGAATGTATGCTACATATCGGCTATCGTCTACCAATTAAAAGTGGAAAGTTCGTGTTCGGACAAGAGCATAGTCGATAAACAAAAGGCAGTTATCCAAGAAAGATTCAGAAACGAAATGTCTTTATTGGTAGATATTCCAATGCAAGGGTCTGGCAACACGAATAGTCGAAATATAGCTCAAAGGTTTTTTGAAAAGTCAGAACTATCCGCTCAAATTACTGGAGTAAACCATGACCTGATAAAAAGACTTGGTGTTATTTAGCTTTAGAAAATATTCGATGGAAACTGCGAAGATATTTGTGCAAGAATATTCTTGGTTTTACATGCCCAGCTCATTGCACAAAATATTAATTCACGGAGCCGAAATTATTGAATGTGTACCACTTCCGATTGGCATGATGTCGGAAGAAGCTTTGGAAGCAAATAACAAAAATTTACGAATTTTTCGGCTCAAGCAAACACGAAAAAACTCGCGTGTAAATACAATGGAGGATTTAATGAATTAATTATTAGTTGCTTCAGACCCACTTATAACAACTTTGTCTAGTAAGGAAATAGTGTTTGATAAGGAAGTTCGAAGTCTGCTATTAAATTACGCTTCAGATTCAGAAAATTCCGATTCGGAATCGGATAACTAATATTATTAATAATAATAATAGTTAAAATAATAGTTAATAATAGTTAATAATAGTTTATAATAGTTAAAAGAATAGTTAATAATAGTTAAAAATGCAGACAATAAAAATGTTAAAAATATGTAAATAAAAAAAAAAAAAAAGCATAACAAAAATTTTTAAGTTGCAAAAAGTTATTAAATATTGTGCCTTGAAGGGTCCAAATAATATAAACATTACTCTTATTGCAAAATTGTTTTTATTTTTTGAGTAATTAATTTCGTTACGCTAGATCAGCCAAATCGCCCACTGTGGGACGGTCGGACGGACGAACGGACATGGCTATTTGAACTCGTCTCCTCGTGCTGATCAAGGATATATATACTTTTTATGGTCGGAGATGCTTTCTTCTATGCGTTGCACACTTCTGTGTGCCCTTTTTGCAAGGGTATAAAAATAAAAATTGTAAAGGTAAAAAATCTGTGTATGAGAATATACTGACCAGTTCTGACACAAGGGTTAATGTGCAGAGTAAGCCTTCACAACTAAAGAAATTAATAAGCAAGAATACACAAAAACAAAAACACGTATCATAGAGTCGCGGGTAGGCAAAAACCGAGAGCTCAAATCAAACAAGAACAGGAAAGAGCGGGAGAGCGCGTCAAAATGAACATGTTCATGCCACCGGGTGAACAGCAGAGAGTGAGGGGTAGGGTTTTTTCCCAAAACCGAATCCTTCCGCTATTCCACCTTGCATCGGCGGAATTTCTGACAAGTACAACATTTCTTATTAAAAATCTCATTCACATTATATCCCATTACAAACTTATAAAAGTGTGAGGTTTCCTGCTCTTCCATAGCGACCTACACACTTCTATTTACTTGTATGTACATACCTGACCTGTTCCAAGGGTTAAATACCCGATCATTTTTGTATTTATGAAGTGCATTTTTTTCCATTCTTTGAAATTCTGATTGTCCAAAAGTTCAATTGCATAGCAATACATATGTATGTATATACACACATATACATACATACATGTAAAAACAGCTGTTTTCCAACCTGCAAGTAGAGGTGTTTAATAATCGAGAATGAATTTATAAAGTACCACTTACCTTTACCTAAAGTGTAAAGCATACTCCACGATCTGATCATTAGTCCATCGGCATAAATTATTTATGTCAAATAATTTTTACATCCATACATACATACATATGTACATAGGTACATACAAATGTAATCATTTTTGCCGCGGTAAGCACACTCATACGTACATACATATGTCCACATACAATTAAATTCACCCACACAAAATTAATTGCAGCCACTCCGATTGGCTTTCCGCAATTTAATAATTCGAAACCTACATAATTAAAGCAGGAATTCGTGATCTTCGTTAAACAATTAACAATTAATTAAATTCACGAAACATAAAAAAACAGCAGAACAGCTGACTCCCGATCAGTGCTGACACTCAAGTCTCATCAGTGCTGACTCTTGAGCCAAGCCGCGATTCGGTCACGACATCCATTTTTTCCTTCGCGATTTTCGTATTGTGCAAAAATATTTTAATCGACTGATTAAATTTAATTTGATCTTTTCCTCACATATCCATGAAATTGATCTTGTCCGTTTAATAAAAATTAATTCCGATTTTTTTTCTTCATTGAAAAGTTATCGGCACTCCCAATCCTACTGATCTCAATTTTTCCATATTTTTAAATACTCTAATAAATTTCAACATTTTTCCACATTGTATAAATTTTAATATCCAAGTGATTATATATCCTTATAATTATTCACACAACTGCGAGGAAAATTATAAATCCTTCTAATTTCATTTGTGCTATCTATGCTTATTCATAGAGGAGACATTTCTCCTTCTCACTCCTCCTCTATTCTTAAATTATACAGTCCACTTAAAGCTTCGTTTCGATCTCCTCGCTTGAGACCTCTAATTCCACGAAGTTATTTGTTTCCATTCGATTCGTAATAGCTCAGAGAACATTCTACGATGTCTCTTTCCGACTTAGTTGCCGTGTGCGAGGCATTAACGGCGTTCGAGGCTCGCGAGGCCCAGTCTTTAGCTGACGATGTGCCACTCGTCTCCATTAAAATACACTTAGACCAGCTTAAGTCACTTTGGGCAAAAGTCGAGGCAGAGTTTTCACGATGCTAAAAAGCCTTGACGGCTCAAAAGAACGAAGATAGTCCGAAGCACATATTTACAATTAAAGCTAAACATGAATATTGTTATATGGTATATGTGCGAGGCGGGACTTTGTTTGGAGAGCGAATCGAGCAGTTGTCGGCGAAAATGGCTCCCCCACCCGTCAGGCTCTCCGTCGATTCCACCCATCAAAGCCACACAGTTCCCCGTGCGAAGTTGAAATCTTCAACCGAGACAGCCTGGCTTGGCCTATATTCCGTGATTTGTTTACCGCGATTTTTATCTATAATCCAAGCCTAACACAAGTGGAGAAACTTTACCACCTAAGTTGCAAAACTCGCAGTGAAGCTAGAGCCATTGTTTCTAGGTCACCCTTGACCAACGAAGGGTTCCAGTCATCGTGGGATAACCTCACTGCGCGATACGAAAATAATCGATTATTGATAATGAGCCAAGCCAAGCAGCTTCTACAGATCCCAGCTGTAACACAAGAGTCTGGCAAAGCGTTGAGAGACCTGCAGACGTCAATTCAAGGTTGCTTAACCGGTCTTGAGCGTTCCGGTACTCGTACAGACAATTGGGATATCCTTCCCAAAGCAATCTGTACGAGCAAAATGCCCAAATCTATCCCTCTGTTGTGGGAACAGTCCCCGTTCCAAAAAAAGCCCGCCGTCTCATCCTGGGACGACCTGAATCGATTCCTAACTGATCGCCACCGTGTACTAGAGGCCACAGATGTCCTTCAACCAAGCTCTAGCGGTCAGACCTTTCCATCCGTAAGCCTATGGCACGAGCTCCTCAGGCCTTTTCCTCTCAAGTGCAAGAGAGCTCAGCACCTGATGCTTGTATAATTCCGAATCCTGCGTCCTCCGATTCTTCCAGCAGCCCTCGGGTAAACGTGGGAAGTTACTTGGCAACCACAACAATGTTGCTGGCCTCTTGGGTACTGCGAGGGTAACTATTCATCATCGTGGCAAGCAGTTTCAAATCCGCGCTTCGATTGATATGGGATCCGAAGCGTCCTTTATTTCGCGGCATTGGGCAATGCGATGCTAGTAGCGGCGACAGTGTGTGCCGCTTACAGATTTCTCCACCGCTGCGACAGTTCCAAGCAGTCGCCGTGGTGTTGCCTAGTGTAGCTGAAGCACTTCCGTCCCGCGCCGTCCCGAATAAGGTGAAGCAGTTCGCTTGACCTTCCGCTCGCTGATCCGCAATTTCATCAAAGAGCTCCTGTGGATTTGGTGCTTGGAGCCGAGCTTCTTCCCACTATCCTTGGGGAACGAATCATCAAGAATGTTGGTGATTCTTTCGTGGGGATCGAGACGATGTTCGGGTGGGTTCTCTGTGGATCCGTTACTGGAAAATCCAGAAGGTCTCGGTCCACCGCCTCCAGCAGTCCGAAGAAATCTCTAAGGACAGCAGCACCATCCGATTTAGAACGCAGTTCCAATTGCTTCAGGTGCCGCGTTTGTCAAGGGCACACGCGCTCCGTCAGTGCCGACAGTTTCGAGGACTACGAGCTGACGACAGGCTACGGGTTTTCTTGAGCAACGGATACTGCCCGAACTGTTTGGCTCATGAGCATTCCAATGGTTCCTGCAGGAGCACAGCAGGATGCCATCGATGTGGCAAGCAACACCACACGCTCTTGCACATCGACAGCTCAGTCGCGTACATCCAACCCAAAGAGCAAAGACCCGAAAGACACCCGCCTATTATTCGGACTTCTATCCACAGGTCATCAGGCCGCCTACTCCATCTGCATCCAAAGTTCCCCCTCCATCTCCACCCGTGTCTTGGCGATCCAGAACGCTGCCATCCCCCAATCTTAGACATGTCCAGCGAAGCAATTGCAACTTGTTGCAAGGGAGGCGGTATGTTCAGGCCACCGGGTGAACAGCAGAGAGTGAGGGGTAGGGTTTTTTCCCAAAACCGAATTCGGTCATACTGAGGAGGGTGACGAAGGGTTCTCCTGTAAGTCGCCATATTCAAGCCAGTACGAGTTTTTAATCCGAACACCCGTTCTTTTTCCTTGCGCTCTTATCTTTCGATATTGTAACTTTTTCAACCCGAACCATTTTGTGTGTGTCGGGATATCTTGTGAAATAAATAAACCAGAATTAATTTTAATCAGAATTAACATTTTAACACATGCAACAACAATTTGTACTCAAGAGCGCGAGAGTAAGGTACAACGGTAAAGACACAAAAGCAAAAGAGATAAGCAAAACAACAACACCGCTAATGCAAGTATTGTTGTAAGTTTTGATTTATGTATATTTAAACAAAAACACAAAAGCGAATGCAAGAATTCGCAAAATGAAAATAAAATTCGGATGCTGAAATTATTAAACCGATAATGAGTTTAAAAGTTATAGAAAAGTATTTAATCGCGAGAAAAAAACCAGAGGGCCGGGACTAACTTTGACCGCGTCTAAGCTTGTATACCATTGAAAGTTTTTTGTGTAAAGGTCTAAATAACGAAGTTATTGATCAAAGTCACTGTTCACCACCGATTGTTCCTATGGGAGCTATATGATATAGTCACCCGATATTCATCAAATTTGGCACAGTCATTAATAGTTATGCTAAACTGAGAAATATACATTTTTATGGCAATTGTTTTAAAAGTAACGAAGATATTGACCAAAGTCACTGTTTTCGACCGATCGATCCTATGGGAGCTATATGATAATAGTCACCCGATCTTGATAAAATTTGGCACAGTCGTTTGCTAATGTAATAAATTCATAAATATTTAATTTCACGACAATAGCTCAAATGAAGTAAGTAAGTCGTCTCGCCGACTTGGGTATACCATACTTAAATATATACATCAGAAGGGGAACGGTAAGGGGGTGTCAGACGCTGCCAAATATTGTGACTCGTCAAAGGTGAAACAAATATTTAAAAAGCCAATCGGTTTTTTATAAATTATGGAGGCGTAAGTGGGTGTGGCAACATATTAAAATATATATATTCTGCGCGCATCTAAGCCAGTATACATACTAAATTTGGTGACTTTAGCTTTGTTAGTTTTTGAGAATATAAGTTTTGTTTAATTTTCGGGGGGGAATTGGCGTGGCAAAATTATTAAATAGTCTGCGCGTCTATTAGGCTAGCTTACATACCTAATTTAATGTCGGTAGCTTTCATAGTTTTTAAGAAAATCAGTTTTATGTGAATTGCGGAGGCGGAAGGAGGCGTGGCAAAAAGTTGGAACAACTTTTTCTGCGCGCTAACTAAACAAGTATATAAACCAATTTTGAAGTTTCTATCTGTTATACTTTTTAAGAAAAACAGTTTTATGCAAATTCTGGGGGCGTAAGGGGGCGTGGCAAAAATTTGAAACAAACACGATAACTGTACATACCACACGAGTCTGCATACCAAATTTGATGGCTCTAGCTCTTATAGTCTCCGAGATCTGCGTGTTCATACAGACGGACGGACGGACGGAAGGACGGACGGACGGACAGACGGACAGACGGACATGGACACTTTAATATACCATTTCACCCTATGGGTGTATGGTATAAAAATAACGAAGTTATTGAGAAAAGTTACTGTCCGTGACTTGTTTGTATGGGAGCTATATGATATAGTGATCCGATCCGGCTGAATCCGAGATATACAAACTGTGCAGTATATACAAACCTACATGCAAAATTTCAGCTCTTACGGTCTAGGAGGACGGACGGACGGACGGACATGGCTATTTGAACTCGCCTCGTCGTGCTGATCAAGAATATGTATACTTTATATGGTCGGAGATGCTTCCTTCTATGCGTTGCACACTTCTGACCAAAATTAATATACCCATTTTTCAAGGGTATAATAAAATTTGATAAGCAAAAAACACGTCCGTCCTCTGCAATAAAAATGAAGAAGAAAAGATATGATGCAAATTGTGAATATTAATCATTAAAGTAATCATTAGTAATAAGAACCAATATGCAAACTTTGAAACTTTTTTAATCGGACTTGTACCGATATTTAGGTAAACAGTTTTTTAACGAATAATTTTTGTAGATCAAGTTGAGTGGTAGGATTGACAAGGTATATATTCTTTTACTTTAATACTGGTATTGGTGATTTGGAATTCGTAACGTAATATGTCTACATATACCAGACCCTATTTTTATACCATACACCCATAGGGTGAAATGGTATATTAAAGTCGCCAAAATGTATGTAACAGGCAGAAGGGAGCATCTCCGACCCCACAAAGTATATATATTCTTGATCAGGATCAACAACCGAGTCGATCTAGCCATGTCCGTCTGTCCGTCCGTCTGTCCGTCTGTCCGTCTGCCCGTCTGTCCGTATGAACACCTAGATCTCGGAGACTGTAAGAGCTAGAGCCACCAAATTTTGTATGTAGGCTCGTGTAGTATGTAGAGTGATCAAGTTTATTTCAAATTTTTGCCACGCCCCTTTCCGCCCCCGCAATTTAAAAAAAGCGTTTATCTCAAAAACTATTCCAGCTAGAAACACCATATTTGGTATGTATATTCGCTTAGTAAATGCACACATTTTGCATTCTGTATAAAAAATTTGCCACGCCCTTTTCCGCCCCCGTAATTTGAAAAACTTGATTATCTCCCGTATTTTTTTTACCTCATGCAACCAAATTTGGCACACTTAAATTTAACACTAATATCTAGCAAAATACCAAATTTGATCAAAATCGGACAGAAAAAGTCGAGTTATGCATATAAACGTTTTTCCATAAGGCCGGAGTTGGCCGTTGTCTGGTGGGGGCGCTAGAGTGCTCGTATGATTGAGTGAGCGAGATACTAAGATATGCTTGTAAGAAGCATGTGAAAATGCATTTATTTAATAAAGTTGAAATATTTGCTTTACTGGTGTATGGTATACCTAAGTCGGCGAGACGACTTACTTACTTCATTTTCTTTTCCTTTTATGTATGTATATGTATTATGTAGCATGTTCTGAATTATCAAGTGATCACTGTACTCAGTGAAACACATTAATAATATTACAAACATATTGTAGCACTTTGTTGCAATATTTATGTATACAACATTCAAGTGCCATGCCTCTTAAGTAATATGACCACCCATGAATGCATGGTGTTGGACATTGCAAAGCTGCTACGAGAGCGACTACGAAATTGCTACGAGAGCAACAAAAAAGGAAATACTGTTTGTGTTCTCCGCTATGCTACGCAGCCTTTCGAATTCAGAGTCTGGACCGATTTTACTAATTCTTTTTTTGTTGTATTTGTTATTATTAGATAGAAGGTTCTTACGGAAAAAAATATTAAAAAAAATCTTCGCGAGCGCGAATAAAATGGGTTTTTATAACAGCTTTCCGTAAATCGAACGCAGTAGGCGGGTACTTGTCAACCACGTTGTAGGAAATTCATTCATTCCTGTTTTAGTTACAAACGCAAAGTAGCTAACGAAATAATGCCTCCTAAAAAAGCGAATTTGGGTCGTCGTACTCACACGTCGCTTTCTGCACCAATTCAATTGCTTCGCTTGCAAATGAGTAAACTGCATAGGGGAAGGGTAGCTGAATCCCGCGCACAGATAAGACTAGATCGACATGAGCAATACCATCATATTGCATTTCGATATGACCCATTTGTTGATTATGGCTCCAGCCGCTGAGTCGTCATTGGCCAATAATGAAAAGAAACGAATGTGTTGTGCTGGCGGCAAAATCAAATTACCTCAACTTAAAGCACCACCAGAGCCACTGTGAACTCTACTTTCCGGATCCACTACTGAATCGAATCATTTCCTATCAAACATTAGGAAATATAATTCCTGCTTCCAAATGACGTCATTTGGTGCGGAGATTGTGGCTGCCCAATTTATGCCAACTTTCAAAGTCAAAGGGCAAATCTATCACAAAGCTGGCGCCCTGATCCCCTTCCCAGATAGTAAACATAATTTTCTTCAAATGAACTGCATCGGTGATGATAGAAACGAAGCCAATGCACCATTTAGAATATCCATCATTTCGCAGCTACAGGAACTTCTCCACAATCGAAGCAATTTAATGCGTTTGGTCAAAATAGAAAATAGTGGAGGTGGGGGCAAACTGGGAAAAGATTCCTAATCAGGCGGGGGCACAGCAAAGCGGGCATGGTTTCTAACATACATACATACTTACAATAAGTAAGCTATTTTTGGTCTACACTAGAAATTACTAGAAAATTATTTATATGGCAAAACAACGATTGCCGGGTTTTCTAGTTTTTATTGAAATCGCTGCAAGCAGCAAGTGCAAACACTGTTAAAAATGTGATAAAATATCAATTAAAATTTAATCACGAAATAAAAACCTAGACAGAAATTTGGCAAAATAGAGGAAAACTTAGCTAATGGGATCTCAGCGCGTTATGCTCAATTTGTCAGTATGGGCCACGCAAGAGTTGGTGGTAAAAACTTCATGCCGTCATCTATTTCACAAAAATTCTATGTCAGAATTGATTTGATCAGTTTAATGTATGTCACGTTTGTAATGAGGGAATATGTAGAGCAGATTTAGAAGTACAAAACGTGCCATTTGCACGTAGGTGCAATTACAACAGGAGGTGGCAATCTTAATGGAAAAAGTTATTTACGATTAGCAGGATAGTATCGAAGATTCATCGCAAATTTGGTAGGAAAGGAAACTAGGTTTGAATGGAAAGATAGTGCGTAGAAAGCTTTTGATGATCTCAAAAGTCTCAAATGTAATGCACGCGATGTTGGTGTTGGTGCAGTTTTAGTGCGCTTCGATTTTCAAGGCGAAGAAAACCCATAGCCCAAATGTGCAAATAGCTAAAAGCGGCACAAAGAAATTACAGTGTCACGGAACGTGAATGCTTAGCCATAGTTTGGGGTGTAGAACTTTATCGTTGTTATGTTACGTTATCGCCTATGTACTCAGAAAAGATCGCTCAATTAGACTCATTTAGAAATTGATTTATCTTCAGACTATTTTAAGGGTGAAGGGTATCAAAAACTACAAAATGGGATAACTTAATTTATTTTTAACTATGTTTGGAGTTCAACATACATATGCAGCTGCATTTTCCCCTCAATAAAATGCTTCAAAGAGAGTGATTTGCTCGATCGTGTCCGCTATTCGTTAATATTTAAAATCTGATCAAACAAAGTGGGATACCCATATCCAAGAACTTAGTTGTATCTCAAGAAATAATTATCGTCAAAGTTTAAAGATATCTCCTTACCATGCGCTAAATGGATTAGATATGATACCGCATGCAAATCAATATAAACTGCTAAGAAATCTAAAAATGTTAGATGAACCATACAGCTCGATTGAGATGATCAGCTTAAATTATCATAATAATTTAATAATTATTATATTATATAATTATTATATTATATTATATAATTCTATTATATAATTATTATATTATATTATATAATTATTATATAACTCCATAATTAAGTCAGGAGAGAATTTAACCAGAAGGCCGGGGCTAACTTCGACCGCGTCAAAGTTTGTATACCCTTGCAACTTTTATGGTAACTCTTTCCTTACCTATAGCCATCAAAGTGGAAAAATGTTCAAGCTAAAAAGGCTAATGTTTGCGAAAGAACGGCCAACAATCTTAGCATAGGAAAAAACGAAGATATTGATCAAAGTCACTGTTTTCCACCGATCGTTCCTATGGGAGCTATATGATATAGTAACCCGATCTTTATCAAATTCGGCACAGTCATTAACAGATATATTAAACTAACAAATGTTTAATTTGAAAGCAATCGCGTCAAAAGTAACGAAGTTATTGGCAAAAGTCACTGTTTTCGAAAGATCGTTCCTATGGGAGCTATATGATATAGTCATCCGATCTTGATCAAATTTGGCATAGTCGTTTATATGTGTAATTAACTAATTATTAACTAATTAACCAATATTAAATCTCACGACAATAGCTCAGAAAATAACGAAGTTATTAAGAAAAGTCACTGTTCGTGACTTTGTCATTTGTATGGGAGCTATATGATATAGTGATCCGATCCGGCTGAATCCGAGATATACAACGCCTGCAGTATATACAAGCCTACATGCAAAATTTCAGCTCTGTAGCTCCAACGGTCTAGGAGGAGTTTGCGTTGATCCAGACGGACGGACAGACGGACGGACGGACGGACGGACGGACATGGCTATATGAACTCGTCTCGTCGTGCTGATCAAGAATATATATACTTTATATGGTCGGAAATGCTTTCTTCTATGCGTTGCACACTTCTGACCAAAATTAATATACCCTTTTTGCAAGGGTATAAAAAGTGCATATGAGCAAGCCCAGCAATATAGTTTGATAACGAGGCCTATCTGTTGCAAAGTTGGTCAGGAAGTATTTAGAAGAAATTTTGTTCTTAGTAAAGGAATTAATGCGAATTTTTGCCCGGCATTTCTTAAAGGTCCTGTTTGTTAAAAACAAGTGAAGCCATTATACATTCTAGAAGATTTACCAACGAAATTAGTAGGATCTTTCCATGCAAAGAATATTCGTCAGTAGAATATTTTAATCACAGACTTTCACATTCAAACTACGAATTAAACAGTGGTGCAAAGTACAGGAGTTTCAGTTATTTTAGAATTCAACTGAATTCGATTAGTTAGTATTATTTTTTTTTGTCGAAATATAGCTAACCAGATGATAAAACTATGAACTAAGTTGTGTGGTCACACTCAGAATGTTTCTTGCTTGCTTATAATTATGTATGTATATATATCATGTGGATCATGTGCATCTTATTGTATCTTATTATCTATTTCTTATTATACATGTATTACTTATTGCTATGTGTATTAGTAACTGCTACAATTCAGCATATCTGAATGCAGTACTCCAAGACTCCTTACAATATGATTTTACTGCTACTGCCCAAAGGGATAGATTGGTAAAAACCATCTACGTCTTCAACAACATATCTGTCGTTTCGTAAAACTTTTGCAATTTTATAAGGTTCTTTGAATTTGGGTATCAGTTTTTTACAAATTCCTACATGAATGTCAAAATTTTGTTTCTCTTTGAAGTCTCCATCTTTATATGCGGGTGGTGTTTGTCTTTTTATATCTACAATTTTTTTATTATATTCATGAACTTTATTTTGACTAATTCGTCGTGATATTTGTAGAGAACGTGATTCTCCATGTCTGCTTCCAAGTGACTTAATTTGGGGCTGAAATTATCGAAGAACACGATTTAATCCAACATTTAAGGTAATTTTCGTTAAAAAAAGTGTTTGTACGATCCAAGATCTGCAGTTGTCATCAGAGCAGATAAAAGACCTGCTAGAACACATGAACGCACATATACTTGAATATAACTTTAATATCAAAATGAAAAATTTATTGAATGCTAAGATCAATGCCGTTAACGTATTTTGTGTTATATCTTTTATATATATAAAGGCGTAACAAAGTTCGCCGGGGCAGTTCTAGTTTCATAATATTTGTGTTCTGCTTTTTCTAAATTAATTAATTTTTTATCTCTATTTCGACATACTCCTATATTTTTTTCAAATGTGTTTGTATCCATTGTTAAAATCTGCGTGTTCCTACTCAATGCATCCACATGCTGCACGCTACTTCCTGATCTATGCTCTGGTGTAAACTTACCGAATTACAATCAGTTACTAATTTAAAGTGTATACCTTGTAAATAAATCCTAAATCTTTCCAAAGCTAGTACTATGGCTAGTGTTTCTAATTTGAAACTATCATATCTTGATTCTGTGTAGGTTGTTCTAGAAAAATAAAATACAGGATGCATCTTTCCATCCGCATTCCTTTGCATCAGAATCGCACCAAACCCTAGAGCGCTCGCGTCAGTATGTAACTCTGTCTCGTCGTTCGGATTGGATAAGGCTAATATTGGAGCCTGTAACAAATTTTCTTTTAACATATCAAAGCAGTCTAATTCTGGTTTATCAAACTTAAATTCTCTATCTTTTCTAATAAGGTCATAAAGGGGCTTTTCTTTTTTTGAGAAATCCTTAAATACTTAAATCCTTTCGTAAAATATTTTTTTCTCGAAAGTTTATCTATAAGGTCGTCAATATGTGGAGTTAAATAATTATTCTTCAGCATACTTTTGTTGAGTGTGCGATAATCAACACACATTCTTAATTCACCATTCTTTTTATACCCTTGCAAAAAGGGTATATTAATTCTGGTCAAAAGTGTGCAACGCATAGAAGGAAGCATCTCCGACCATATAAAGTATATATATTCTTGATCAGCACGACGAGACGAGTTCAAATAGCCACTCCAACTCCCTTTCCGTAAGAGCTAAAGAGCTGAATGTAGGCTTGTATATACTGCAGGAGTTGTATATCTCGGATTCAGCCGGATCGGATCACTATATCATATAGCTCCCATACAAATGGCAAAGTCACGAACAGTGACTTTTCTTAATAACTTCGTTATTTTCTGAGCTATGATCATGAAATTTAATATTGTTGAGTTAATTACACATATAAACGACTATGCCAAAATTGATCAAGATCGGGTGACTATATCATAGTGCTCCCATAGGAACGATCTTTCGAAAACAGTGACTTTTCTCAATAACTTCGTTACTTTGACGCGATTGCTTTCAAATTAAACATTTGTTAGTTTAATATATCTGTCAATGACAGTGCAAAATTTGATAGGGATCGGGTAAAACTGGAAAACAGTGACTTTGATCAATATCTTCGTTATTTCCTATGCTAAGATTGTAGGCCGTTCTTTTGGAAACATTAGCCCTTTTAGCTTAAACGTTTTTCGACTTTGATGGCTATAGGTAAGGAAAAAGTTACCAAAAAAGATTCTGAACCTATTGATTTTAGCGTATGATAACCGTCTCGGTGGATAATGAAATGGATTAACATTTTCAAAAAAGAGCTTCATTTTCTTTCAGCTTTCATTTATTTTCTGGGACCAAAGACCATTTCGCATTTTTGTAAAGCTTGGCAAATATATATCGAAACCGTTCATTTAGCTTTTCATCACAACTCTCATTTATTATCAAATCGTCGATTTCATTTGTATTAGGATAATCCAACGGCAACACATTTAAACACCGCATAACCTCTTCTTCTTTTTATAAACTTACTAACTCATTCTTTACAATCTTATCTTTCAGACACTCATTTATTGGACTTTCATTTTCTATCGTTTCATTGTTTAACCTTTTTTAATTGGCACTCATTTAAATCTTGCTTGTACTGACTTACTGAACCCATACTCATAGGACAATCATTCGACAATACTTGTTTACAACTCTCATTTGATATACAATCATTTTCTGACTTCTCATTAGAAAGACGATCATTTTTAACAGATTCATTTTTTGCACAATCAATTGACCACGGCTTAATTGCATTTTCAATTTCATTTTCATCAAAAATTTCGCTTATTAACTTAAATTTACATACTGCCATAAAATTGATGCGGAACTTTTGCCATCAAACTCTGGCAACAAGTCCCAACATTCAGCATCATGTTGCTACCGTCATTGTTGCTCTCTTTCTGCGATCTTTTCAACATTTCGTTTTCTAATTTCATGAGTTCCATCCTCATTTTTAACAGTTGTACTTCTGCACTGTCATTTTCGTTTTCTTCTTCCTCCGTGCCTTCGCCAACTGGGTGTCCAATTTGTATTCCAGCCCCGCTGTTGTTCAATTTTCGTCTGCACTTTGTTGTTGTTGTTGTTGTGCTCGTTTTCGTGTGGACTCTGCGTTGCGATTCTAACGGCGCATTCTTTTTCGTCTTGAATTTGCATTGCGTTGTTGGTGTCTTCATCTTCGTCTTGACTTTGCATTGCTTTGTCATTTTTGTCGATTTCACCATAACTTTCTGGCTCTGCACCGGGCGGACATCACTAATCCGAGCCGCTAAAGCAGCCTTCCTCCCATTTGTTGGCAATTCTAGACGTTCAAGCTTGCGTGTTAGTTTATCTCAATACAGCACATTATTGTATTGTATTGTATTAAAGTATAGGATATAGTTGTAAACTATCGACCTAACTAGCACTGGCAACTAAGGCCTTTGGCTTAGACGAAAACTACATCCATACATTAGCCTGGGATTCGAACCCGGATCCTCGTTGTTCAGTTGACTAAATGACTACGCCACTTAGACAACTCATCTACCGAGGACTGCACAGCACATTAATTTTTATTATTTTTTAGATGCTTTTGTGGTTTTTCATCGCTTTTATTATGTGTCTCTTATGTGTATCTTATTGTCTATTCCTTTTATACATGTATTACTTATTGCTATGTGTATTAGTAATTGCTACAGTAGCAAAATAAAATAACTCTTGTTTTCCCCAACCAGTGGTAAGAGACAGAGTATAATATAAAAGGCAAAATAAAAAAAAATAATTACTGAGTTGGTGTGTGGCCCAGATATCGAAATTAAGAAAAAAAAAACACAATATATAAAAAGAAATTTGTGTATATGTATACACAAATATAGTTGCGAAATAAGTTATTTATTTCCTCTTTAGATTCATATAACAATTATTGCTTAATTCCGAACAAAACATGCATCTACACTCTGTGGTAGCCAAATATAAAAAATTTTCAACCCTCGAAAAACGTCGGTCTTTAGAATAAGTTTTTTTAAAAATTGTCGCCTAGAATCTAAGAGTTCATTTATATACAAAACACTTATGTAAATAAAATCAGTTCATATTTTGAATTCAACGAATGAAGATTGGGTTATTTTCCTTCTCCCGGAATCCCTATTCACAAAGGTTTATAAGTACTGAACAACCTCAAGGAATAAAGGAAAAATCAGTAAAATTAAAAGTCCTAATCTTTAATTTTGAGCATTGAAGACATAAAAATGTGGATGCAGTTCACTATAAATTTTCAACCCAAAACTTTTAAAACATAATAGCTTAAGTCATGTTAATGCGGAAAAACTGTTGAATACAAAAACATCCACTTGGCTTAAACCAAATTCAAACGAGATATTTATCATTTCG
>NW_025814186.1:0-124147 GCF_018902025.1 Drosophila willistoni | reverse complement strand
GAAATTTTTCGTTAATTGCAAAACCACTCTATGACCTATTGAAGAAAGATAGGGTGTTTAAATTTGGAAAGGAAGAGCTAGATTTTTTTTCGTTGCTCAAAGATAAATTAGTAGAATCGCCGGTGTTGGCAATATATAACCACAAGGACGAAGTCGAGCTGCATTGTGATGCGAGCGCGTTAGGCTTTGGGGCAATGTTAATGCAAAGGAATGAAGACAAAAAACTGCACCCTGTTTTTTATTACTCAAAACGGACGTCTGATGTAGAATCAAAGTACCACAGTTTCGAATTAGAGACCTTGGCAATAGTATATGCAGTCCGCAGGTTCAGAGTGTATTTACAGGGAAGATATTTTAAAGTACTTACAGATTGTAATTCACTGACTCTCACTCTCAATCGAATTGAATTAAACCCAAGAATTGCGAGATGGGCTCTTGAGCTACAGAATTATGATTATGAAGTAGTGCACAGAGCAGGTAAACAGATGCAACATGTAGATGCGCTTAGTAGATGTACGAACATACTTGTTGTAGATACAAATAGTTTTGAAGACAATCTTGTTATATGCCAGAACAGGGACGAGAAGTTGCAGACAATAAAAAGAAAGTTGGAATTTTCTGAGGATAAATTATTTGAAATGAGAAACGGAATAATTTACAGGAAAACCAATGACGGGAGGTTGTTGTTTTGTGTACCGAGTGAAATGGAAGAGTCAATCCTTTTCAAGTATCATAACGAACTAGGTCATATCGGCAGAGATAAAGTAATGGATGCCATTTCGAAAGCGTATTGGTTTCCTAACATTAAGGAGAAAGTTGTGAAACACATTAGCAATTGCTTAAAGTGTGTTGCGTATTCTCCAAAGTCTGGAAAAGAGGAAGGAATGTTGCACAGTATTCCTAAAGGGAATCGGCCCTTTGAGCTAATTCACATTGATCATTGTGGTCCTATAGCATCAGGCAGAAGCAAAAAGCACTTGTTTGTTATTATTGATGGTTTTACGAAATTCGTCAGATTATATCCAACAAAGACGACGAGTACTAAAAAAGCGGTGCCAGCTCTTAATGCCTACAGTCGACCCTTTTCCATAGTATCGGATAGAGGAAGCTGTTTCACGTCATCAGAGTTCGAGATGTTTGTAACTCAGAATAACGTTAAGCACATTAAGATTGCCACAGGTTCCCCTCAAGCTAATGGCGAAATTGAGAGGGTAAATCGTACACTGGGACCTATGCTTGCTAAATTATCGGAACCAGAGAAGGGTATATATTGGGATTTGATAGTTGAGAATGTTGAACATTGTTTAAATAACACACTTCATAGGAGCATTAAGCAGTTGCCGAGCAAAATGCTCTTTGGAGTAGAGCAAAAAGGCAAAGTCGCAGATGAGTTAAGAGAAGGACTAGAGCAATTAGGAATAGTGAATGATCAAAAAAATTTGGATACAATCAGAAAGGATGGGGAAATACATCAGAAGCAAAGCCAGAAGTACAATGAACAGCAGTATAATAGCAAAAGGGTAGCACCCACAGGATACAAGGCAGGGGATTATATTATGGTGAAGAATTTCGATTCAACTATAGGAGCGTCGAAAAAGCTCATTCCAAAACACAAAGGGCCTTATGTGATAGACAAGGTTCTCAAGAATGACCGATTTTTAATTAAGGATGTGGAAGGTTTCCAGCTCAGTCGTAACCCTTATCAAGGTGTTTGGAGTAGCCACAATATAAAACATTGGATAGGTAAAAGAAAAAGTGACTAAAAGTTATGAATTAAGCAAATGAAAATAATGAAAACTGTAATAAACTTTTATGTAATGTACCTTAACTAATTTGTAGTTATAAGATTTCAACTTATTGTAACGTTAATTATGTAAGGATCAGGAGATCTTACGGTCAGGACGGCCGAGTTGTAGCAGGAGAGACGGTCACACTTGCTCTCTTGCTACTCTTCGATCCCGGTATTTTAATTGACTCTCCGAGAGAGAGGAAAGTTTAGCGGGTCTGACGTGTGGGTCAGTCGTTGCTGAGCGTTGAGGAGTGTAAGACAAATATCGAGGAAACATTAATTATATCTAATAAATAATAACCATAATAAATAATAATAAAAACAATTAAGAAATAAATAAACTATTATTAATCTAAAGAAACTAAAACCCGAATCTCATAAATATTCTGGCATTGGTTAATTTATCTACCGCCCACAATAGATGACCTGAACTACATAATTCAAATAAGATCATCGGAACAATGCATTCATTCCAATCTATTGACTGCGTCACAAATGAAGATGAAGCCACCACCTATTCCAGTGAATTTTTAAACTCTTTGGACGTGCCTGGCTTACCACCGCACAATTTGCGCCTAAAGGTTGGCTCCGTAGTACTCATGCTTCGAAACATAAACCAACCAAAACTGTGCAACGGTACGCGTTTGGTGGTTAGTAAATTGATGGACAATATAATTTACGCTACGATAATGATAGGAAAATTCAAAGGTGAGGAAATTCTCATTCCGAGGATCCCGATGATCCCAACCGATATGCCGTTTGAATTTAAAAGACTTCAATTTCCGATACGTCTTGCATTTGCCATGGCCATCAACAAATCACAAGGCCAATCCTTAAAAGTTTGTGGTTTAAATCTAGAACATTCATGTTTTTCCCATGGTCAATTATATGTGGCATGTTCACGGGTCAGATAATTAAACGAAAAATGTCGTGTATCACAAGGTACTTAAGTGAAGAGCAACCTATGTACTAAATACAAAAATAATAATGAATGATTAATGTAGTTATTTATTTTTTTTTTGTATTTTTTCCAAGAAAAAAACACAATCTGCTTATTTATTGTCATTGTTAAGGCGGAACAAAGTTCGCCGGATCTCTAGTTAATAAATAAATATAGTAACGATCATTAAATCAGCGCTACATATATATACAGTGTGGGGTCGGAAACGTCTCCTTCTGTGCGTTACAAACATACATATCTTTATTTAGTCATCAATAATCATTATTATTAATCAATAAATAACTCTATAATATTACGTTATTTTCTAAAAAGGGAAGGTATAGTATATTCATACCAAAAATCATTTATTTATTATTTTATTTTTTTATTTATTTAATTATTTACGTCAACTAACCACAAGTCGACGAAAAAGCTTAAAATATAGATAACAAATTAATTAAAGAAGGTAGCTTAGCTTTATACACAACCAAACATCCCCGACCCGGTGGAGGTGTTTTATTTGCACAAGGTGCCAGCTATGCCCCAGCATAGTGTGGTCAGGGATGAGTTGCATGCAACCCAAGTCCAAAACATATTCAGCAGTTTCGTCGTAGATGATTGAAAAGTATAGCGCGAAAAGAAGTGACAGAAAGATGAGGAGAGATAAGGTGAGAAAGGCTGTTAAAAGATTGGCAAAGAACACGAAAAGGTTCGTGAAGAGAGTAGTTAGTCAGACATCTACTAAGGTGAATAAGAAAATATCAAAGAAGCTAACATCGGCTATGCCGAAGTTTATATACCCTTGCAGTCCTTGGTAATAATAATTTTACATGTTCAAAATTGGTTTTCTGCAACTCAATTCATCAATATATAAACAAAACAATTTTACTCTCTATTTTACAATTATTTTACAATCACATATGTAAATTTCATAGCATACCCTGATTTTTATGAAAATGTTTCTTCTAGTTCTTCGTGAGCTATATGATATAGTGGTCCGATCCTGATGGTTTTCATACTTTATTTTTCCCGGGTAAAAAAATTTCAGCCCGATAGCTCTTAAGACGGCTGAGCTTCTCATGCTGATCAAGAATATATATACTTTATGGGGTCGGAAACGTCTCATGCTGATCAAGAATATATATACTTTATGGGGTCGGAAACGTCTCCTTCTGTGCGTTACAAACATCTGACCAATTTTATAATACCCTCTGCAAGGGTATAAAAAGTTTCTGGTCCGACGTGAGAGAACACAAAAATATAGGGTATCTAGTAAATTAGAAGAAATGACTTCACCGTTGACGAGTTTATGGAGAAAGAGAATGCCACATACAAGCCTACGGTTGTAAAGTGAAGGAAGATTAATAAGAAGAAGTCTGTCAGAATAAGAAGGTAGGCGAAGGTAGTCCGCGTAACGCGAACTTAAGGAATTGCTTCTGAACCCATTCAATACTACGCTTGTGAACATCATATTGAGGGTTCCACACTGGCGAGCAATATTCTAGAGTAGGGTGAACTAACGAAGTGAATAAAACCTTTGTTACGTAAGGTTCATCAAAACCTTTGGTCCAACGTTTTATGAAACCAATAAGACTGCATGCTCTATTGACAATTCAAGAGATTCAAAATTAAATGAAAATTTTGGGGTCAAACATAACGCTTAAGTCTTTGAATGATGGTACACAATCTAACAGAACAGACTTTATAGAGTAATGTGCTAGGAACGGAGACAAACCAGTTCTGGATAGGTGTTGAAGGGAAGACGTAATAATTTGTCATCAATTAGCCAAGAAATATTAGGCAAGTTAAAATCTTTAAGACGACTAAAAATAGTTCGCAAAGCATCAGCAGGATGGAGGAATATAGATACTAAAGTTGGAACACTAACCATAGAATAAATAGATGCGTCAAACTCAAGATTTTTTGATTACAAATGCTAGCCTGAGCGTGGAACCCCAGAGAACTTCGGAAAAACCCCAACAGCGTAGAACTCCAGAGAGCGGCAGCAGTGTCGCTAAGCATCGAAAAAATTCTATCTGCCACAGATCGCAGAACGATGAACGCATGTATGTGTCGCTGTGTTCTCGTTTTGCATATGTATGTGTACACTCGTCGGTACATGCTCAAGCTTCGTAGTGTGTGTGTGACGTGAAGTTGTACAACATCGCATTTTAATGGGAAAATGAGATGCGGGCTTAACTAGGCCGTGGAGGCCGGGGTTCCTCTCCCAGCTTGGTCGAAGTTTTTTATAATGCTTTATATATTTGTTTGATACATTTTTATTTACTTTTTATACCCTTGCAGAGGGTATTATAAAATTGGTCAGATGTTTGTAACGCACAGAAGCAGACGTTTCCGACCCCATAAAGTATATAAATTCTTGATCAGCATGAGAAGCTGAACCGATATAGCCATGTCCGTCTGTCCGTTTGTGCGTATGCGTTTTACTCAGGCGTCTTAAGAGCTATCGGGATGAAATTTTTTTTGGGTTTTATATTACCCGGGTAAGATAAAGTATGAAAATCTTTAGGATCGAAAACTATATCATATAGCTCTAGAAGAAACATTTTCGCAAAAATTGGAGTATCCCCATGAAATTTACCAATATGATAGTATTGAATAAAATCTCAGATCCTAAAATTTGAATCTGATCGTATAAATAAAACACAAGTTACTGTCAATATAAATCGGTTTAAACGCTGCCGGCAGCGCTGCTTGCTGCCTACTACGTCATCATCAAATCAACAGAGCACACGCATACACACACAGTGCTGTGCTTTTCTTAGGGAATAATGGAAGAAGAAGAAAAAATTTTAGTTAAAAGAGAAATAATATTTTGTTTGTGAATTGATGAATAGAGTTGCAGGGCAAGAAATTTCAAAAAGGAAAAATATTTTTGCCAATTATACTGCAAGGGTATATAAACTTCGGCATAGCCGAAGTTAGTTTCTTTTATATTTTTCAATATATTTACTTTTTTAATTATATTTAGGGCCGGGGCTAACTTCGACCGCGTCAAAGTTTGGATACCCTTGCAACTTTTTTGGTAACTCTTTCCTTACCTATAGCCATCAAAATGGAAAAACGTTTTTTCTAAAAAGGCTAAAGTTTGCGAAAGAACGGCCTACAATCTTAGCATAAGAAATAACGAAGATATTGATCAATGTCACTGTTTTCCACCGATCGTTCCTATGGGAGCTATATGATATAGTCACCCGATCTTGATCAAATTTGGCATAGTCGTTTATATGTGTAATTAACTCACCAATATTAAATTTCATTTATTGAGAAAAGTCACTGTTCGTGACTTTGCCATTTGTATGGTTGCTATATGATATAGTGATCCGATCTGACTGAATCCGAAATATACAACCCCTGCAGTATATAGAAGCCTACATGCAAAATTTCAGCTCTGTAGCTCTTACGGTATAGGAGGAGTTTGCGTTGATCCAGACGGACGGTCGGACGGACATGGCTATTTGAACTCGTCTCGTCATGCTGATCAAGAATATATATACTTTATATGGTCGGAGATGCTTCCTTCTATGCGTTGCACACTTCTGACCAAAATTAATATACCCTTATTGCAATTATATTTTTAATTATATTTCTTTTATTTGTATTCTTCATAATATATATTTAATTAAATTGATGTTTAATATATAAGTTAAGCACTTCTGTCACAACTCATACCATAACATAGAAGCCATAAACCCAAGTCCGTCAACACATGCCCATTAACCGCATGCCCATTGGCCGACCCTATTTCATCATCACATGCAATACCCATTGGTCAACCTCACTCAATCGTCACATGCCCATTTGTCGCATGATCGCCAATCTCAAGTAACAGTTCGATCGCTAGGATAAACAATAAGCCTGCACCCCATTTTCCCAGGCCCTAGAAGAATGGTGTCGGGTTCGGTGCATACGCAGAATCACGCCACAAATTTCAGCAATAAACAAAGAATGGTCCTGAACACTTGTGTAAACAAAGAATGGTCCCACGCACTTAAAGTGGACTATTGGACTCAGCCAACGCCGCCGCCTGCGACGACGTCGATTACCCAAGCCTTCATCCAACATAATCGAACCATAGCAAATCAGTCTTGAGCCTAAGTACAAACCAACCGGTAACTTCGCTTAAACTCCGCCGAATTCGCTCACCAAAGTCAGCATCTTTCAGTTATAATTAAAACATACTGTATTGTAATAAAAGTGACTTTATAAATAAAAATTCATTTTTTTAACCCGTGAGTGAAGGAAGTGTTTAATTGGCGCCCGAGCAGGGACCCTGCTAAATACAACGTGATCGTGAGTTAGTGAAAGATACCAGTGATTCGTGACCAAAAAAAGCGCGTTAAAGGCCTTTAGACTCAGTGAAACAAAAACACTATATCGAACTATACCACGAATCAGACAAGGTCATTTTAATCGCTGCGAATTCCTCTAAGACCAGTTCGGAGGAAAACTGAAAACCCAAAAGTGTTTGCCCAGGAGCGTTAGTACCTTCAACGTTGGAAAAGCGAGACCTCCTACAAACCGATCAGTAAAAAGCACCGAGGATGATAGCATTAACGTAAGTTAAGTAAAATAAATTTAAGCAAAAGTAAAGCAAAGTAAAATTTTTTATTGTGAAAACACAGTGGGTGAAAAAAATTGTGAATCAAGATGAAGAATCAACTCTCGTTAAAAAAGAAAAAGGAACAAAAAAAGGTAGAAGCTAAAATTTTTTTTATATAAAATCCTTAATTAAATTTTTTCTCCACTCGAAAAAGAAAAAGAAAATAATGAAAAATTAAGAAAGAAAATAATAATAAGTAATATTCAAAAAAGAAAAAGAAAATAATGAAAAGTTAAGAAAAAAAATAATAATAAGTAATATTGGAAAAAAAGAGAAAATAATTTTGAAATTTTGAACAAGATATTTTTATAAAAAATAACCACATAATATTGAAATTTTTGTATAATACCACAAGCCATTTCCATCCAAGATTAGCGGACATACCGCTATATTTTTATCAATCCAAGATTAGCGGACATACCGCTATATTTTTATCAATCCAAGATTAGCGGACATACCGCTATATTTTTATCAATCCAAGATTAGCGGACATACCGCTATATTTTTATCAATATAAGCAAAAAATTTAATTTTCGCGGATTATATTTTTCGTATTCGCGATACCGTAACACCTTGAATTAACCCTATTTAAAAAAAAATGAAGTAAGTAAGTCGTCTCGCCGACTTGGGTATACCATACACCAGGTGAAACAAATATTTGAAATTTCGAAAACCAAATGTATGTCTACTAAATTGTTTTAACATGCCTCGTACCATTTGCTATCTCGCTCCCTCTACAAACACACGAGCACTCTAGCGCCGCCACTAGCCAACGGCCAATTCTGCCCTTAGGGATCGCGTAGCAAAATACGTTCATACGTATATTTTGTATGTTTCTAGTCCGATTTCAATCAAATTTTGTAGTTTGATAGAAATAGATAAGATTTATTAGTCTGCCAAAGTTGATCGCGATGGTCAAAAAATTGCAAGAGCCAATCGGTTTTTTCTAAATTATGGAGGCTGAAGTGGGCGTGGCAACATATTAAAATATATGTATTCTGCGCGCATACTAAGCCAAAATACATACTAAATTTGGTGACTTTAGCTTTGTTAGTTTTCGAGAAAATCAGTTTTGATTAATTTGCGGGGGCGGAAATGGGCGTGTCAAAATTTTTAAATAGTCAATATCTGCGCGAAAAACAGTTTAAGAAAAACAGTTTTATGTAAATTCCGGGGGCGGAAGGGGGCGTGGCAAAAATTTGAAACAAACTCGATAAGCGTACATACTACACGAGACTGCATACCTAATTTGGTGGCTCTAGCTCTTATAGTCTCCGAGATCTAGGTGTTCATACGGACGGACGGACGGACGGACGGACAGACGGACATGGCTAGATCGACTCGGTTTTTGATCCTGATCAAGAATATATATACTTTGTGGGGTCGGAGATGCTTCCTTCTGCCTGTTACATACATTTTGGCGACTTTAATATACCATTTCACCCTATGGGTGTATGGTATAAAAAAACAATCCATTTCCAAAATGACTAAAGACAACTGGGTTAAAGCCGCAGTCCTTCAGCAGGGTGGTATTCATGCAGCAGGCTCTGATGCTCCGACAGCATCCACCTCAAGTGCATCAACCGCAAATAGAATCGAGGCACTGTCAATTCAGGGACTAGATGTAGCTATCCAGACAATTTTGTCGTCTCAGTTACAGGAAATAGTGAAACAATTAAATCATTCTCAGTCAGGACATATACCCTTTAGGGACCAGACAGCTGGCGTTCAGGATGATTGGCATGAACTAGATAAAGTGCCAGACATCGTAAAGAATCTTGACAAATTCTCAGGTAGCCGTGAGGATTTCTCAACATGGTTTACAACCGCCACACAATTGATGGAATTGTATGCCCCGATTCAGGGAACACCCAAATACTATGCAATTCTTATGACCATTCGAGGAAAAATTACAGGCCATGCCAATACAGTGTTGAAAGTCTATCGCACCGCATTACATTGGGGTGCAATCTCGCAGTGTTTGTTATCTGAGTACACGGACAAACGAGATTTAAGCACTTTAGAATATCAGCTGTTTACCATGACCCAGAAGGGCACCTCCATTCATGACTTCTACTTCGCAGTTCACCAACAGATGTCGCTAATACTAGACCAAATCGAAACGATGGGTTATTCTCTCGAGACTATGGAAGCCATGGCTAAACAGGTCAGAGATAGGGCTCTAGATACCTTCATCAGAGGTCTGAACGGAGATCTCTCAGACAGAATGAGCTTAGCTCAACCCAAAGATCTGAGGCATGCATTGCAATTGTGCGATATGTTGGATAATAAGAGGGCTAGAAACATTATCGGCCATCGTGACATTCGTCCACCTGTAGGACCAAAACCCCCACAGTATGCTAAAATTAACGTGCAACCTCAACGATCGTTCATACCAGCAATTCCACCCAAACCTTACAACAACAACAACTATTATATTCAGAGACCCATGCAAAACGTGTTCATTCCGCAAAATAGAGTCCCTCAATCTAATAACCCCGTATTTTTCAACGCACCACCGAGACCATTTGCCCCGAAACCTCAGCCGGCACCAACTCCAATGGACGTTAACTACATGAACAAACCGAATGTTAATTTACCACAACAATTTGCTCTCAAGAGAGTCAACCAGTCACCGCAAATTTTCCCAATAAAGTGCAGAGGCAATTCCATATCGAAACCGGTCCGTCAGGTGAACAATATATCACCATACCGCCTCAAGAGGAGCATTACTCCGATATGTCCGATTATCAGGCTGCTTATCAGGGCCAAGAAGACCCTTTTGAATTAGTCCCATATCCTGAAGTTCAACAATATCAACAGCAGGAGCAATATTTTACCTCACAAGGAGACAACTCAGAGTTAGTCCCACAGAACAAAGAGGAAACTAGACCACAATCACAGGAGCCTCAACAACCACAAATCGAGGACACCGTTAATTTTTTAGGTTAAAGTGTTCCTCTTTGCCGTACTTTGTTGTCCGGGACAAAGACGGAACCTTATACAATTTCTTAATAGATACCGGCTCGAACAAGAACTATGTCCAACCAGAAATAGCAAAAAATATCAAAATGAATGAACACAAGTTTTACGCGAACACCGTAAGTGGTCGCATTTTAATAACCAGCCATATCCATTTGGGTTTGTTTAACGAACCCAATAAACCAATAACATTCTTCCTATTACCTAATCTGAATCCGTTCCACGGAATTCTAGGTAATGACTCACTAAGAGAGCTAAACGCTATCATTGATGTAGGGAAAGATCTACTATACGTCAACAACTCTCACGTTGTTAAAGTGAAGCAGATGCGAGCCCATCAGGTCCATACCCTCAAATCAGATGAGCTCACTAATCAGCAGAAATTAGGATTAAAGGCGCTCCAAGAGGAGTACAAATCGCTATTCGCGGACCCAAATAAAAAATTGACTTATGCTACTAATGTCCAAGGAGAAATCCGAACGACAACAGACACTCCAGTCTACACCAAGCATTACCCATATCCAGCCTCTCTAAGAGAAGTAGTATAATACGACCCTCACGGTCGCTCTATAATTCCCCTGTGTGGATAGTCCCTAAAAAGAGCGACAGCCTTGGGAATAAGCAATATAGGATGGCCATAGATTATAGAAAGCTCAATGCAGTTACAGTTTCGGATAGGTATCCTATCCCCGAAATCGGAGAAATGGTTGCGCAGTTGGGCAACAATAAGTATTTCTCTGTTCTTGATCTAAAGAGCGGATTTCATCAGATTTCCCTTAAGGAATCTGATATTGAAAAAACGGCATTCGCCGTGAATGGAGGGAAATACGAGTTCACGAGACTCCCCTTCGGCCTAAAGAATTCCCCATCAATATTCCAAAGAGCTCTCGATGATATTTTGAGAGATCTCATTGGAAAGATCTGTTACGTCTACATCGACGACATAATAATATTCAGTAAATCAGAGGAAGAGCATTTCCGACATCTAGCTTTAGTATTTTCTACCTTGTCCAAGGCAAATATGAAGGTCCAAGTAGATAAATGCAAATTCCTAAGACATAGCGTTGACTTCCTAGGCGTAGTAATTTCAAGGGAAGGAGTTAAAACCTATCCAGAGAAAATCCAAGCCATTAAAAGTTCCCCATACCGAAAAACCTAAAACAACTAAGGTCCTTCCTGGGACTAGCTAGTTATTACAGAAGATTTATCAAAGATTTTGCTAAATTAGCTAGACCCTTGACTGCGTTATTGAGAGGAGCACATGGCAGAGCCAAGAAAAATGTCTCAAGCAAGATCGAAATCCGATTCGGTGAAGCCGAAATCGATGCCTTCGAGAAAGTAAAAAATGCATTAGTGTCACAAGACGTTATGCTAGCATACCCTGACTTTAAACAAGAGTTCCATCTAACCACCGATGCCTCAAACATTGCATTAGGAGCTTCTCTAGGACAGAATGGTAGACCCATTACATTTCTTTCCCGTGCGTTATCCAAAGCTGAAGAAAACTATGCCACAAATGAAAGAGAAATGCTAGCAATAGTATGGGCATTGGATAAGCTAAGAATGTATGTATACGGCAAATCCAAGGTGATCATTTACACCGACCACCAGACTCTCACTTATGCTCTCAGCCCAAAAAATAACAACATAAAGCTGAAGAAATGGAAAAGTTACCTGGAGGAATATAACTACGAGTTAAAATATAAACCGGGTAGCTCAAATGTCGTAGCAGACGCACTCTCTAGGAACCCTACTAACATAAATGCTAGTAGTACGTCAGCTACAGTCCACAGTGATGAAAGCTCAGGGCATGAACTCATTCCAGCAATGGAAGTACCCATCAATGTCTTTAAAAACCAATTGTTTATCCTCACTGGTGATAACGAATCCACCACCTTCGAAATACCATTCCCCACATACCACAGACACACAATAGTGAGAAGTAATTATTCCGAAGACGATCTTGTAACTATTCTAAAAGAAAAAATGGATCCGAGAATAGTAAATGTAACAATTCAACAAATTTTTCCGGAGCATTTTAGGAATTACAAGGCAAGATTCACACAAATCCAAACCGTAGATGTCCATGATCAGACCCAAGAACAAGAAATCATAATTAAAGAACACCTCAGAGCACATAGAAATTACATCGAAAATAAAAAGCAAATTTTATCTGAGTATTTTTTCCCAGGTATGAAGAAAAAAGTAGAAGCAATAGTAAACTCTTGCCAAACATGTAAAGTCTCGAAGTATCAAAGACACCCTCCGAATCAAGATATACAACCAACCCCTAGATTTATATTCCACCCAAAATAAGATAATTTTAACAGCCATAGACAAATTTTCTAAGTATGCGCAAGTTAAACTTGTAAACTCAAAAGCAGCAGAACATCTTAAAGTGCCCTTACGTGAGTTATTGATAGCCTTCGGTATGACGAAAACCGTGGTAATGGATAACGAAAAGGCTTTAAATTCTGCATCAATAAAATTTCTTTTAAATAATCAGTTAGGGATACAAGTCCACACTACCCCACCTTATACTTCATCCAGCAACGGCCAAATAGAAAGATTTCATTCCACATATACGGAAATAATGAGATGCTTGAAGTTAGAGCACCCAGAAATGGAATTTGAGGATTTAATATTCAAGGCTGTAGATGAATACAATCAAACAATCCACAGTACAACCAATAAAAAGCCAATAGAAGCATTTTTCGCAACAAATTTAATCCATACACCAGAAAAATTAGCACTCGAAAGGGAAAAGATTTCAGAAAACATCTTAAAGAAACAAAACAAAGACCTAGGGTACCATAACAAAACAAAAAAACCCATAAAAATTTACGATCCAGGTGAAATCATCTACGTTAGGATTAATAAACGATTAGGTTCGAAACTAACGTCTAGATATAAAAAAGAAATAGTAGCCGAAGATCTTAATACCAAAGTTAAAACCAGGTCAGGCAGGATAGTTCATAAAAACCACATGAAATATTGATAAACATCCTTTTCCGACAGATTGCTTATGTTACCACTTTGCTGGGGTCACACAACCATATTAGACTACACTAAGTCAAGAGTGGTCATGTTGGAAACCAGGTTAGCCGCGCGCCAGAATGGAACCTTTAAAATCGTCCATGTCATCGAACTAGAAAAATATCAAATGTCCATATCCGTTTTAAAAGAAGTCGTCAAAAATTCGACAAACCAAAGTCCGTATCAGCCTTTTTTGGCCTATGAGATAACGCGGATACAGAATGAACTGAGGAGGCTTCATCCGATGCAGTTTAGAAACAAAAGATCGCTTGATATACTTGGTACGGCGTGGAAATGGTTAGCGGGCACACCTGATCACGAAGATCATATGATTGTGGTAAATAAGATCAATGAACAATTGGTAAACAATAATCGGCAGGTCGTAATTAATAATCTAATAGAGAATAAGATAAACGATTTAATTAAAATAACTAATACCATCTTAATTAAAGGTAAACCCGAATCTAACAATAAGTCAAAAGAAATTGAAATAACCAAATTTAAATTGAGTCTCCTAAGAGAAGAAATAACAAATATTATCTATGCAATCGATTGGGCCAAGGCCAATACAGTAAATTCACTAATATTATCCTCTACCGAAATAGATTTCATCGAAACAATTAAAGAAGAAAGTTTTACATTTATAAACATTGAAGAATTAATAGAGTTTGCTGAGGTCAGCGTAGACTCAGATGGTAAATCACTCCTTTATATTGTTAGCCTTCCCAGAGTAATTAATGAAGTTTGTAAACAAATCCTAGCAATACCAATTAAATATCAAAAATTTATAGAAGAAATAGACTATGAAAACGTCATGAAATGTAACAAGAAATACTTCGGGTTAACCAATAAGAGTAATTGTAAAATTCATAATGGTAAGACAATTTGTAAACTGGAAGATCTGACTAATTTAGAAAACAGTAAATGTATAGGAGCCTACTTGGAAAGAAGGAATCCCCAATGTAAGGTCATCAACAACCAGCACGTAAAATCCCATTCGGAAATAATGCCCGGTACCTTGCTGCTGAACCAATTCCAAGGGGACATCAGCATCAATGGAGAAAACATCACCCTAGAAGGCACCTTCATAATCCAAGCGGAAAACGCGACAGTCATTATAGAAGACTCCTGGTATATTGTGAAGACACTCTTTGAAGCCGAGGTTCAACCACCGCTAATACAATTACTATCAAATAAGCAGCAGAGAGGTGAAAAGCTATCGCTGGAAATGATCAAGGAGTTACACATCAATAATACTAATAATCTGGAGCGTATCCAAAGAAACAACTTGATTATGTCTTCATCAAACTGGATTATTCTAACTCTTCTAGCAGCTGCGATGATAACATATTGCATCATTAAAAAATACTGCAGCCACGGAACAGGCAACCATGGTCCACCAATGGAAGTCTCAATCGGGCCTGTACACTTAAAGGGGGAGGAGTTAAGCACTTCTATCACAACTCATACCATAACATAGAAGCCATAAACCCAAGTCCGTCAACACATGCCCATTAACCGCATGCCCATTGGCCGACCCTATTTCATCATCACATGCAATACCCATTGGTCAACCTCACTCAATCGTCACATGCCCATTTGTCGCATGATCGCCAATCTCAAGTAACAGTCCGATCGCTAGGATAAACAATAAGCCTGCACCCCATTTTCCCAGGCCCTAGAAGAATGGTGTCGGGTTCGGTGCTTACGCAGAATCACGCCACAAATTTCGGCAATAAACAAAGAATGAACACTTGTGTAAACAAAGAATGGTCCCACGCACTTAAAGTGGACTATTGGACTCAGCCAACGCCGCCGCCTGCGACGACGTCGATTACCCAAGCCTTCATCCAACATAATCGAACCATAGCAAATCAGTCTTGAGCCTAAGTACAAACCAACCGGTAACTTCGCTTAAACTCCGCCGAATTCGCTCACCAAAGTCAGCATCTTTCAGTTATAATTAAAACATACTGTATTGTAATAAAAGTGACTTTATAAATAAAAATTCATTTTTTTAACCCGTGAGTGAAGGAAGTGTTTAATTTATATAATTCATTTATTTAATATACTATAAACAATTTTAATAGCAAGAACATGGCAAGAATAAACAAGCAATTGAAGAGTGTTATCTCTTTTGTTTTGGTTTTAGTCGTGCCCCCTCTCCTCATTTTAGTTTTGGCGCGCTTTCTCTATTTGTTTTGATCTACCAGTTTTTCTCCTCCTGCTTGCACTATTCTTGACCGCGCTTTTTAATTTATATTTATATTGAAATCCTGCATAATAAAGGTCGCCGCTCGAATTCGTCACCAATTGCAATGTACAGTATTTACGAATGACCTTCGAGTCGACTTGAGATGATTAAATTCACATTTAATCTTCTCCATGTTCCCCACCTACACCTACCTACATCTAGCGGTCGATTGTATTGCACCAGTTCAGAGGTGCATAATTTAAAGGTTATCAACGATATCGATGACAAATGTATTAAGAAATAATGTTGAATAAAACAGTACGATTGATTGTGAGTAAAAACGGCCTAGAAATTCGGGAGGAAAAAGTGACATTGCGCTAACGATCCCACAAATTGGTGTCAGAAGTGGGATTGCACTAACAGTCCCACAAATTGGTGTCAGAAGTGAGATATGTACATATGTACATTTACATGGTGCATCGAACTTACGTGCAGTTAAAAGATGTTGTTAAATAAAGAACACTAACAAATTAAAAAAAAAACGTTCGAAGCGAAAAATTCATTAAAATTGTACAAAAATTTGTACAAGAGGGAGACATCGGCATTGGCGTCACGAGTGAGACATCGGCATTGGCGTCACGAGCGAGACAGCGTTAGTGAGAGCATTCGTGAAAGATCGACATATCAACAGAATTGGCGCGAATAAACGGCGTTGGTGGTGAGCCAGATGTTTATGTTAATTAACACTATGTTTACAGAACGAAAGATGTTATAATTGAAATTGAGTTGATGCAATCATTAAATTAAATCAATATAAATTTATGTTAAAATTATAACTAATAATTTAGAGCCGGGACCGTAACTGTTATAAGATAAATCTGAACAAATCAATAATAATAATTATTTTGTAACTTTTTCCATTTAACTCAAAAATAACTCTTATTTTTGATTTTTTTTTAAATAAAACTCGAAAATAACTTTTATTTTTGATTTTTATTTTTTCCGTCAACCCATAACTGTTATTTTTGAAAAAAAAAAATAAAAATCATTTGTGATTTATATAAAAAAAAAAAAATTATAAAAATCATTGCTGACTCAATTTGAATTATTAATAGTTTTTTTTTGCAAAAATACACATCCAATCTGAAAAAAATTTTAAAATTTCCAATTCCAAGTGTTTACCGTTTTTAGCTTGAGAACAAACCAAGAGATTTGAGTAAACATGTTACAGTTGTGTTTCAATTAATGAATGCATCAAACAACTTCGGTCAATTTTGTCACATTCAAGCTGGGCACTATTAGAACTGTTATTAACAAGAGGGCCTGGGCTTACTTCGGCCGTGTCGAAGTTTGTATTGTGCTCGTTTTAAGCATTTTCCATAGTTTTAGCTAACACTTCGGCTGGAATAGCGGCTATTTCCTCACGAATGTTGTTTTTGAGCTCTTCTATGATTTGGCCTCTTTGGATTAGAAAGAGCATCACCAGCCGAAAATCTTTCGTACAAACGTTTAATGGTGTTTTTAGAAGGCGCACTTTTCACATTATTTAATTTTTTATACGCAGTTTTTACAATTGACTTATTTTGTTGCATGTAAATTTCAACAATTTGGGAGCGCTCGCGTGGCGTGTACTGTTTCATGGTAAAAATCTGCTTGGACTGACGCTTCCAACGCGATATGTCAATAAGGGATCTGACGTCTCTGTCAAAAGATACAGGGTTGCTAGATGGGTCCGTCGAATATCGGTTGCCAAATTATTTACAATTTACTTAGCCGAGTCTGTCAATGAAAAAGCTGCAGTGCCTGAAAAAAAATGCAAATTTTCAGTGTCAATGAGTGAAAGCGAGGTCAAAAATAATAAATTATTTAAATAAATAAATAAAATAAATAAATAAATAAAAAATGTGTGCGTAGAATTGGTCACAGCTGAGCGAGTTCCGTTTTCCCTTTTGGATTCTAAGCCTTTCAAGACTTTGACAAAACCAATTTTCGCTGGTCTTAACATGACACCAATATCGTCGAAGAACATTATGGAATTCGTGAGCGACAAATATGAAGTTTTGAAGGCAGAAATGACAAAATTGATGTCTGGCCGAATGGTGTCACTAAAAATTGATTCTGCAACTAGGCAAAACCGCGGAGTACTTGGAATAAATGCACAGTTTTACCGAGAATACGGAGAGTTCTGTTGCAGAACCCAATACGAATAATGTATGCTCGGACACATCTGAAAAAATTATACCAGCAACTACATTCATTAACAAGCAAGGTAATTTGCAATTATAATCAGAAATTTTCGAAATATTTAAGTACATTTTACTTTTCGTTTCAGGGTGACGCTAACTTGAACGCCAATAGTCCGTCTGCATCAAATTCCCAAATATCGACTCAATCGAGCTGTGCTAGTGGTCCTGTCGAGCCACCAAGTGAAAGCACTTGTTCTTTCCTGAACGAATATTTCAACTCGTTTGTTGTTGATAATGCGGAGACAGAAGAAGTCGACGACGAAATTACGAAAACAATGGCAGAGATACATGCTTATAATCCTAAGCCTATGGATCTCAGTATGGACGTAATGGGATACTGGGAAGAAAAAAAAATGTCTATCCCAATCTCCACAAGCTGGCGAAAGTTGTACAAAGTGTACCTGCAACCCAAGTCAGCGTTGAAAGAGCCTTTTATATTGAAGTTAATTTTAAGCGACCTTAGATGCAATTTGTCTACCGATTCGGTACAAAAAACGCTTTTTGTAAAATTAAATACCGAATAAATTTCCAATTTGCTAGCCAACTCATTGTAAGTTTATTCTTTTCTTTTCATCCAGCGGAGTATTATTATCAAACGATTGAAGTTAGAATTGGAAATTTTAAAATTTTTTCAGATTGGATGTGTATTTTTGCAAAAAAACTATTAATAATTCAAATTGAGTCAGCAATGAATTTTATTTTTGAGAAAAAAAAATAAAAATCATTTAATGATTTTTATAATTTTTTTTTTTTTATATAAATCACAAATGATTTTTAATTATTTTTTTTCAAAAATAACAGTTATGGGTTGAGGGAAAAAATAAAAATCAAAAATAAAAGTTATTCTTGAGTTTTATTTTAAAAATCAAAAATAAGAATTAAGATTGAGAGTTTTTGTAACAATTATTCAATTATTACATAGATGATTTTTTGGAAAATTTATTGGAAAATAATAATTATTTTCGGTCCCTGATTTAAAGATTGGCTTCAATAAAAGTAAAGTAACTTAATGTTGATTCAAAAGTAAAGTAAATTAATGTTGATTCAAAAGTAAAGTAAATAAATTTGGAATTCAAAAGTGAAGTAAATAAATTTGGAATTAAAAGTAAATATTGAAAGAGAAAAAAATATAATTTGTAATTGCTAAAAGAAGAGAAAATTAAATTACTAACAATAGAGTAAGATTATACTTTTGTAAAATATATTTAAATTTAAGCTGTAACGAGTAAGCTACGACGAATATAAAATGAATAGAGACGAAGTATTAAGTTTAAATGTAAATGAGCTCAAAGCAAAGTTGGCCAGTTTGAATTTGGCACTAACTGGTCTATAGAAAATTGGTTACGGGATTTTGAAGATAATGCAGAAGCAGTTCAATGGAACTCTTTACAGAAATTTATCTATGCGAAACAATTATTAAAAGGTGCAGCAAAAGTTTTGATTGGATATCATTAAAAAGAATTTTGTTAAGCAATTGAAGTACATAAATTGTTGCGAAATAGACGTAAACGCCCAAATGAAGATTTTCGTGAGTACCTTTATAGTCTGAGGGAAATAGGCAGTTCTATAAACTTAGATAAAGCTAGTCTAATAAAATATTTCATAAAAGGAATACCTGATTCAAAAGCTAACAAAAGTAACTTGTATCAGGCAAAGACAGTCATTCAGCTGAAGGAACAGATTACAATTTACCAAAAGGTTTACTTTGGTCGCCGTCAACTGGTAAATAGAAACAGAAATCATAATGAGAAGGATGATAGAAAAGCGGAAATATCTAAACAACCGAGAAAATGCTTTAAGTGTGGCGAAGTATCTCATTTGATGAGTGAGTGTCCGAAGATTAAGCGCTTTAAATGCGATCAGATAGGGCATAAAGCATCAGTATGCCCGAAAGTACAATGTCAAAGGAAATCAATGTAAAGGGAAAAGCTATTTTCAAAACAATATCATGTGGCAACATTGAGCTGTCGGCACTCATAGATACAGGATGTGACCTATGTTTAATAAAAGATGATGTTATCAGAAAACCTCATGGTGTAGAATTAAGCGATAAACGAAACCGTTTATTGGGAGTGTGTAAAAGTGAGTTGATTACTATAGGTAGTTTTAAAGCGCAGGTTACTATTGATGGTCTTCAATGGCCCTTAACGTTCCATGTTTATTGAAAAGAGGATATTGAGAGAAAAGAGTTTTATGGCGTCAAGTTGTGTCGACCGGTTGTGTTCCTCGTGGCTGCTCGAATAAAAAGAGTATAGTTATGTAATAATTAAGTGATAAATGTATAAAGAAATAATGTTGAATAAAACTGTACGATTGATTGTGAGTAAAAACGGCCTAGAAATTCGGGAGGAAAAAGGGGGATTGCGCTACGAGTCCCACATCTATATTGTAAAAAATTACGACGGACGGACGTTCCCAGAATACCGACTCTGTTGCTTATCGACCTTTTGTTATTTTTAAGACTGTAAAATTTCTATTTTCCTATTGCTTTTGTGCTTTTCAGAAGCACCGCATAAACTTTCCATCAGCCATTTGCTATTTTTTTTAAATTTAGAATAAATTTTCGATGCTCGCTGCATTCATGCGATTCACTGTACCAATCTAAGTAATTCGGGTCCTTCTCAATATTCGAAAGGCATTCATTAATAATTTTTTCTTTTATTTTGCGCGCATGTTAAAATCTTCGTAATATACCTGATCTTGGTCATTTACGTTTTCAAATGCCAGTTCATGCTTTGTTTCTTCAATAACATTTATTAGCATATCTTCATCTGGCTCGCAATTACCTGTTGTCGTTTTTGAAGTTATTAATTTCATTGACAACATTTTTGATATTATTGCATTGAATTCGAATAACATAGGATTATTGTTTGTGCCACCCCTACTTTTTATTAGGTAAAATACATGTTTGTGCCACCCCTACTTCTTATTAGGTAAAATACACGCATCTTGGTTTAGACGTGACAACATTAAAAAAAATACTCCGTGCCCTTAATTCCAAATATCGCTTGTAAGCATTAGTATTGCGTTTATTGATAGAACTATTCCATCTAAACAATAAACTTTTCTGCGATATAGACACTTCTTAAAATAGTCTCTCATTTCTATTATGTATTGTTCGTTGTCATTGTCTTTCTGGATCGCTGATTTATTCGGATTTCTTTCATAAATATTAGTGCTATTCAAGCAATCAAACAACCTGTTTACTTTTTCTATAAATTTAGATGTAGCAATTGCCACATCTTATAATCATCTTTGGCTAAATACCTGCGTTGCATATTTAACCTTCATCTTTCCGAAAAATTTTAAATATGTGTTTCCTTGTTAATTGTTAATTGTAGAAGTGTTGCTCGTGTCAATTTCAAGCAATCTCACCACTACATGCCAGGAGACTGTACCTTCAGGAGTCTCAATAGAATCTCGCATTAGAATGTTTCTAATGGATTTTGTGAAGTGGGGGACATCATATATGCCATATATTTTCTGGTCATCCAGAGAAAAATAGGGTGCTCCGTTAACTATTCCAAGTTTATTGAATGCCCCTCTATTGTTGGGCCTTGATCGCATACTACTGCTCTTATAAAAAGGCCTATGAAAACACATATTTGCTTACATAAAGCGTCAGTTTTTTCGTAGCCTTCATTCACAATGTAGTGATGTACATGTGCACGTGTAGTTGTTAGCTGCCTAATTTTTCTACGTTGCTAACGATAACACAAGTGTATGCTAAAGATCGGGGTCGTGCACTTCTAGCGTTGCTCTTGCTTAGCTCGTCGGATGAAGAACTAAAAGGATGTAAAAAGCAAAATATTCGACCAGATCGGGATACTATTAATTGTGCGGACGACTTCTCTGCAGATTAGCTAAAGGTGTTGTTCGCTAACCCTTTCTGTACCCACCCTACCTTGGCAAACTATTAGGTTTAATTGATTGCCCCTTAACAGACTCTTAAATAATCTTAGACGATTTGTAACGGCAGCATACTCATGGATTCAGGCGACGGACTCCTCAATGAATTAGTTTAATTTCAAACAAAAGGGTTTTTAATGACTTAATATTCTAAGAAATTACAAAATAAAGATATATAAAAAGATATAGCAAAATAAATTTAAATACGATTTAGAGCAAATATAGATTCAAAAATTTATAGTAATTCAAAAGAGATTTGGGTTAAGTATTTATATTGTAAGCATTAAGAATATTTTAAATAAGCCCGCTCTTCGTCTCAATGAATTTCCCCGATAACCGAATTTGGTCACACTAAAAGGGTATAATGCACTAAGACGGGGTACGGTCACACTCTTTCGAAATATAGTGAATAAGACCACATGTGCAATCTTTTGGAAAAGAAATAAAAAATCGGAAAATATAAAGAGAATCCCAAGGGATTAATAACCGAAAAAGTAGAGAGTTTACAAATCATGTGTGGAGTTTGCCCTAGAGAAAGTATTTTCATGAAATACACCGAGATCATTAAATTAAACAAAACCGCATTGTTTGAGTTGCTAGCGGCCAAGGAAGTACCTTGCGATAGAGAAGCGTCAATTTACCAATTGCTAGCATTGGTAAAAGCAGTCATGGCACAGAATCAGTCTGGAGAGAGTGATGTACCCGAAGAGCAGGCAGTCAGCCCAGCAGTGTCTGCGAATGTGCTTGCCGGACAACTTGTGGATGTTGGTCCGGAGCCTCTTCAGCAGCGCGGCTTGGGAAACAGTGAGCAGCCAAGTACACCGGATCAAGTGGGTGCTAACCAGTTGCCGACGATGTCTCGTGAGAACTCTGTAAGACCAGACGCGAACATGCATGTTCGTGAAAGCGCACAAGCGAGCGAAACCGACGAATTGGCTTCGATTCTTAGTAGCATCGAATTGTATACAGCACGTAAAAACCTGGTGGAGCGAAAAACACGTGTTATGGAGCTGGAGGAGAACTTAAGCAGACCGGAATATAATTGCCGCATGAACTTGAAGGATGTCGAAACTACTGTACCTAAATTCTCTGGTGATGGTGATCTGTCCATTCACTTATGGATTCGTGAGCTGGAGAAAGCGGCTAGAGTCTATGTACTGAGTGATGCCCAATGTTGGTCGTTGGGCAACAGACTGCTGGAGGGATCTGCTAAAGCATACATGACATTTAAAAAGACTACAACCTGGAACGAGTTGAAGTATGCCCTTGTGAAGGTATTTGGCCCACAAATGACAAACTACGAGATTGCTAACCAAATGAGGAAGCGTCCGATTGGCAAAGGAGAGTCACTCTTGCAGTATTTCATCATTATGCGAAATATTGCTCATCAGGGCAATTTTGAAGACACCGATGTGGTCAAATACATTGTTGACGGACTACAAGATCGAACCGGATTGTCCGCACCGTTGTATTATTGTACTTCTCTGAACGAATTGCGAGAGAAGATGATGCGTTTTCAAACAGTTAAGCCACCAGCCAAAAACTACGTTCCTCAGGCTCGTCCGACTTCAGACTGTGCGCAGGCCATTACGTCTGCTGCAAAGGAGAGGAGATGTTTCAATTGCCGCCTGATTGGTCACTTAATGTTTGACTGTCCACGCCCGGAGAGACCAAAAGGAAGTTGCTATCGGTGCTTCAAAGTGGGCCATCAATACCGGAATTGTCCAATGCGAACCCAGATTGCCTCAATGAGCTCTAATGAAGACCCGGACACCATTGATGATAAGTCATTTATTCAATTAGTAAGTTTAAGAATAACTTGTAAAGGGGGATTTAGATTGCGATAAATTAGTTAAAAGTTCTTTTCATGGACTGAGCGGTGGCTCTATTCTGACTTTTGGAACAGTCAAATGTTTAGTTCTGTTTTGCAAAAAATATTATGAAATTCAATTTTTAGTTATTCCCGATACTATTATGCCGACTCAACTACTTCTTGGTAGAGACGCCTTGAATAAAATAGGTCTTAGGTTCTCATTGATTGAAAATGTAAGAAAGTATGAAAAGAATTCCGCATCATTAAAGAGTACCATTGCATTTGTTTACAAATCCTTCTGTGCATCCCTGTTTACTAAATATCCTAAGCATAATACCATTAGTAATAACACCACTGATCTAGATAATAATTGTAATAACTCTAATGTAAACACGATTGCATCCCCGATCCGAGAATGGCTAACAGAGTTGCAAACCGTTTGTGCAACGCTGTCAGATACGGGCAATATTACTGTTGGCAGTGAATTTGGATTAGGCACGATGCGTGAGTGCCGAGATATTGTGCATGAGCATTACATTGACCGATTTTCAATTAATTACGGGTTGCCCAAATATATGATGAGAATATGTCTGACAGATACAACACCATTTCATAGTAGTCCTAGAAGATTATCATATTATGAAAGAGGAATCGTTTCTAAAACAGTTAGTGAGTTGTTAGCCAATAATGTAATCCGACCAAGCGATTCCCCCTATGCGTCCGCATTGTCCTAGTGCGGAAAGGATGGCAATATACGAATGTGCGTTGATTATCGAGGTTTTAATAAGAAGACTGTGAGGGATAATTTTCCGTTGCCTTTGATAGAAGATTGCCTAGAATACCTGGAGGGCAAGACCGTTTTCTCCGTCATAGATTTGAAAAGTGGTTTTTACCATGTAGGTTTAAATACACCGCATTCGTTACACCCGATGTGCAGTTCGAATATCTGAGAATGCCTTTTGGTTTAAAGAACGGACCAGCTGTATTTCAGAGATTTATATCTAACATACTTAGTGATATGATTAGAGATCGAGAACTTGTAGTTTATATGGACGATATTATTCTTGCCACCCGCACCGTAGATCAGCATCATAAGTTGTTAGCAAAACTGTTAGATCGTTTTATTCAGTATAATTTAGAGCTCAATTTGAAGAAAAGCATTTTCCTACAGAAGAGCATAGATTATTTAGGATATGAAGTCAGTGATAAGGGTATTTTACAAAATAATACACATTTAAAAGCTATTCAAGAATACCCAGAACCACTTAACATCAAAGCATTACACTCGTGCTTAGGATTATTCTCTTATTTCCGCAAATTTGTTCCGAATTTCTCCCGCATAGCTAAACCGTTAACTGAGTTGCTTAAACAAGGTGGTCCATTTCCGATGAACAAAACCGCTAAAAACGTATTTCTCACATTAAGATCCGCCTTATCCAGTCCGCCCGTATTAGCTATCTTTAACCCTACTTACGAAACCGAGTTGCATACTGACGCCAGTTCAAATGGCTTTGGTGCCTCTTTGATGCAAAGACAGACTGATGGCAAAATGCATCCAAACTCTTCTTATTCGCGAAAGGCGACAGCCGCCGAGTCCCGTTATCACAGTTTTGAACTTGAAACTTTGGCCATTTTTGATCGTTACCGATTGTAATTCATTGGTCCAAGCCTTGAGTAAAAAATCAATAAATCCCCGCATTGTGCGGTGGTCGTTGGAATTGGAAAACTTTGATTATACCATTGCTCACAGACCCGGTTCAAACATGGGCCATGTAGACGCATTAAGTCGGCAAGCCGAGTTGTTAGAGAATATTGTAGAAGGTGATTTTGATCCTTGCGATTTATTAGTGAAGAGAGACCAGAATGCCCCAATTGAACCTTGTGAACCGCATATTACTTTTGAGGAAAGTTGCGTTAAACCGTGTGAGTCTGGTAGAGATTTGACCAAGCTGTGTGCCATTCAAGATGACAGTTGCATTGAATCATGTGAGTTCGTTAAACCGCCTAAGTTTGAAAGCGATTTTATAGAACCGTGTGGCCCCGCAGAGAAAAATGAGTTTAGTAGAAATTCGATTAGACCGTATGCCGTTTTAGAACAGAGTTGTTCCGAATCGTGTGAGATACAACCTTGTGAGATAAAACCGTTTGAGACAAAACCGTGTGAGATAAAACCGTGTGAGAAAAACCGGTGTGAGATAAATTCGTGTTAGATAGACCCGTGTGAGACAAACCCGTGTAAGATAGACCCGTGTGAGATAAGCCCGTGGAAAATAAAACCATGTGCTCCTTTAGGGAAGAATTATTTAGGACCGTTTGCGAAAGAAGTGACCAGCTCGATCGAAATGAGTCGGCAAAGCTGGTTGGCGTAATGGGTGCGTCTCCGCAAGTTGTTGATTTATTATTGCAGTCAGAACAAATAAGAGATCCGGATATCCGTAAACTAAGAGAAAATTTAGAAAAAGGCAATGATGTTGGATTTGAGTTAATAGATGGTATAGTGTACAAAAGAAATGCTAAGGAAAGACTGTGTTTGTATGCACCGGCTCGCATGCAAGGGGAATTAATAAGAGGGTGTCACGAGAAACTAGGTCAGTTAGGCGTTGATAAATGTGTAAACAACTTGAAAGAAAAGTACTGGTTCCCGTTAATGAATCCAAAGGTTGAGTCGTTTATAAAAGATTGTCTGCCGTGTATTCTACATAGTGTTCCAAGAACTATACATAATAGAACCTTGCATAGTATTCCGAAAAGTCCGATTCCATTTGATACTATTCATGTTGACCACTTAGGTCCCTTACCGAGTGTTACATCGAAAAGAAAGCACCTTTTAGTAGTGATTGACGCATTTACAAAGTTTGTGAAATTGTATCCCGTAAATTCCACTAGTACCAAAGAAGTTACCGCCGCATTAGAAAAATATTTTGATTATTATAGCCGACCAAGAAGAGTTATATCCGATAGAGGTACTTGTTTTACGTCGTTTGAGTTTGCTGAATTTGTAGAAAACCGAAATATTGACCACATTAAAGTACCGACTGCTGCCCCTCAAGCCAATGGGCAGGTCGAGCGTGTGTACCGTGTGTTGTCCCCAATGTTGGGAAAGCTGTCAGAACCATTAGCCCAAACCGATTTTTATAAATTAGTTAATCGTGTGGAGTTCGCTATTAATAACTCAGTGCAGTGTAGTACCGGTAAAACTCCGTCAATGTTGTTGTTTGGTTGCGATTAGCGAGGCCCCTTAGTAGACGAATTAACCGAGTATCTTGACGAGAAATTTAGTTCAGAAAACCGCCTTGAGGCCACTAGGGAAGAGGCAAGTGCGAAAATTCAATTATCGCAGGAGCGCAATGAAAAGCGGTACGCTTTAAGGCATAAGGCACCTTTATCCTATAGAGTCAATGATTTTGTTGCCAGTCGCAATGTTGATGTCACTCCCGGATCGTGCAAAAAGTTCTTTTGGACAAGAAATATAAAATCGTAAAATATAAAGAGAATCCCAAGGGATTAATAACTGAAAAAGTAGAGAGTTTACAATATATGTATACACATACATGTGTGTGTTAATTCACGATTTATCCAACGGTGCGATCTCTGGGCCCATCGATGCTGCAGGGATTTGCTGTATAATTTAGTTATTAGAAAAAATGAAATGCAAAAAAGCCAATCTCAACGCATTACATACCCATTAGGTTTCCTACTAAGGAAAACGTATTTTACTTAACCAAATAGGGATTTAATCTTAATAATATTTAAATTTCGTTACGTTACTTAAACTTATAATTCATTTAAATTTTCTTTTAGATCAGCAAAATTTACGTTAATAAAAGAGGAAAAAAAAAACTATGAAAAGGTGTTGCCGTGGTGCAACAAAATACTTTTTTTATCCAAACCAAAGGGCTGCTACGCCATACTTTGCGTACAGATGAAACAAGAAAAGGTAGCAGAACTACTACTAAGTATGCATATGCACCAAAAATAAATCGAAAAGTAGTAGATCTCCCTCAAATTGGGTGTATAATGTTGGTATTAGCCGGGGAATTGTGTCATTTCATCACCAGACTATTTTAGCCTGGCCCATGGCGATGATTATTGATGAAATGGAAGGACTGATAAAATAAATCCGAGGCTCGCTGGTCTCTTGGATGTCTCTTTTTTTTTGATCCAACGAAGAAAATATCAGCGATTGGGCTGGGGTACAATCAACCAAATTGTCCCAAAGAAAATGAAAAATCCAAGGCTGCTTGAAAGCCAAAAGTTGCTTGGTCGACGCCACGCGACCAAAATATAAATTTTAACTGAAATATAACGGGGTTTAAATTCTAATATTTTCACTAAATTTAATTTTATATCACCTTATTCTTCGAATATTCACTAATATTTTTATTCACTTTAGCCAAATATATATATAACTGCCTTGTGCAGTACTGTACTTTTTAAACGATGATGTAATATGCACGTGTTTCACAAATATATATGTATATATATATATTTATGTGAATATCAATATTCACGTCTTTTCGCAATCAAAGTATCAAATTAAATGAAAAAGCCTGTACCAAAAATTCTGTTTCTAAGCAAACGCAATGCATGCGAACGAATTCTAACGGATCTTTTCCATGCTCTCTTCTTTGCTTACGCTTTGCGTTTGCTGTGCGAAATGAGAGTAAGAACCGTACCAAGTGAAGACATGTGCGTAGTACGTAAGGGGGTTATTCATTTATTCTTGCAAACAAACAAAAGAAAATATTCTTTCCGAAATGCACTACACCACAGTTAATGCTACGGAAGCCTACTGACGGAGTCATGAACTGAAAAAGCACCTCTTTAGCTAATTTAGGTGCTTATGTCTTTCAAATGATATACACCGAGAGATTTATTCTGCTCGTTAGCTAATTCATAATACGAAGAACTGACCTTCCTCAACACCTTAGCTGGGATGAAGACTGGTGCTAATTTGCTACTAAATCTTTTTGGGGCTGAACTCTGTGTAAAATTTCGAGCATGAACTGTGTTACCGACTTTTAGTTGTCTGCTTCTGCTACGCCAATTGTAATTACGAGCATTTGTTGCATGTGCCTTGGCTATGTTATGCTTAGGTTTTTGCCGAGCTACCTGCAATGCATCGAATCTATGCAACGAGGTGTCTTCAGTCATTAAATTCAATTTCCGCAAAAGTTCATAGTCTTTACCCTTATGAAGCATGTGTTGACCAAAACATAGATAGTAGGGGGAATATCCAGTACTGCGGTGGATAGAAGAACGAAAGGCTGCACTAATTTCTGTAAGATGATTATCCCAAGTGGTATGGTCGGTCCCTATGTATGCGCGAATTGCTGCTAGAACTGAGCGGTTAAGACGTTCACTTGCGTTCGCCTGAGGGGAATAAATAGCGGTGCATTGATGCGAGACTCCGAATCGAGTAAGAAATGACTTAAAGAATCCGGATTTGAATTGTGAACCATTGTCCGTCAGTATACATTCAGGTACGCCAAATGTATAAAATATACAATTTTCTAAATATTCGCAAATACGATTGGATGTAAACTTCTTAAGTGGATGGAGAAAATGAAATTTGGTGTTGTGATCGACGATGATCAATAATCCAATGTGCCCTTGCTTTGATCTAGAATACGGACCTAATAAGTCCATGTAAAGCTTTTGAAACGGTCTATCGGATGTCATGGGCTTTCCCATGGGAGGTCGAAGAATCTTGTTGCCGCTTTTTGTAGACCGACAAAGAAGTTACCGCCGCATTAGAAAAATATTTTGTTTATTATAGCCGACCAAGAAGAGTTATATCCGATAGAGGTACTTGTTTTACGTCGTTTGAGTTTGCTGAATTTGTAGAAAACCGAAATATTGACCACATTAAAGTACCGACTGCTGCCCCTCAAGCCAATGGGCAGGTCGAGCGTGTGTACCGTGTGTTGTCCCCAATGTTGGGAAAGCTGTCAGAACCATTAGCCCAAACCGATTTTTATAAATTAGTTAATCGTGTGGAGTTCGCTATTAATAACTCAGTGCAGTGTAGTACCGGTAAAACTCCGTCAATGTTGTTGTTTGGTTGCGATCAGCGAGGCCCCTTAGTAGACGAATTAACCGAGTATCTTGACGAGAAATTTAGTTCAGAAAACCGCCTTGAGGCCACTAGGGAAGAGGCAAGTGCGAAAATTCAATTATCGCAGGAGCGCAATGAAAAGCGGTACGCTTTAAGGCATAAGGCACCTTTATCCTATAGAGTCAATGATTTTGTTGCCAGTCGCAATGTTGATGTCACTCCCGGATCGTGCAAAAAGTTCGCTCCTAAGTACCGTGGTCCTTATAAGATAAATCGAGTTCTTCCAAATGACCGTTACGAAGTCACTGATATTGACGATTGTCAACTTACTCAATTGCCCTACAAAGGTATCTTAGAATCAGCCCGACTCAAGCCGTGGATGCATGCGTGTGATAAAACTGTGAGCTTCTGTTTGTAATATGTATTTGATAAGCAGTGTTTGTATATGTATATTGTATGTTGTATGTTATATTGTATGATCGAGGTCGATCAAATGTCAAGATTGGCCGAATGTAAACATTAAGAATATTTTAAATAAGCCCGCTCTTCGTCTCAGTGAATTTCCCCGATAACCGAATTTGGTCACACTGAAAGGGTATAATGCACTAAGGCGGGGTACGGTCACACTCTCTCGAAATATAGTGAATAAGACCACATGTGCAATCTTTTGGAAAAGAAATATAAAATCGGAAAATATAAAGAGAATCCCAAGGGATTAATAACTGAAAAAGTAGAGAGTTTACAATATATGTATATACATACTTGTGTGTGTTAATTCACGATTTATCCAACGGTGCGATCTCTGGGCCCATCGATGCTGCAGGGATTTGCTGTATAATTTAGTTATTAGAAAAAATGAAATGCAAAAAAGCCAATCTCAACGCATTACATACCCATTAGGTTTCCTACTAAGGAAAACGTATTTTACTTAACCAAATAGGGATTTAATCTTAATAATATTTAAATTTCGTTACGTTACTTAAACTAATAATTCATTTAAATTTTCTTTTAGATCAGCAAAATTTACGTTAATAAAAGAGGAAAAAAAATATGAATAGGTGTTGCCGTGGTGCAACAAAATACTTTTTTTATCCAAACCAAAGGGCTGCTACGCCATACTTTGCGTACAGATGAAACAACAAAAGGTAGCAGAACTACTACTAAGTATGCATATGCACCAAAAATAAATCGAAAAGTAGTAGATCTCCCTCAAATTGGGTGTATAATGTTGGTATTAGCCGGGGAATTGTGTCATTTCATCACCAGACTATTTTAGCCTGGCCCATGGCGATGATTATTGATGAAATGGAAGGACTGATAAAATAAATCCGAGGCTCGCTGGTCTCTTGGATGTCTCTTTTTTTTGATCCAACGAAGAAAATATCAGCGATTGGGCTGGGGTACAATCAACCAAATTGTCCCAAAGAAAATGAAAAATCCAAGGCTGCTTGAAAGCCAAAAGTTGCTTGGTCGACGCCACGCGACCAAAATATAAATTTTAACTGAAATATAACGGGGTTTAAATTCTAATATTTTCACTAAATTTAATTTTATATCACCTTATTCTTCGAATATTCACTAATATTTTTATTCACTTTAGCCAAATATGTATATAACTGCCTTGTGCAGTACTGTACTTTTTAAACGTGTTTCACAAAAATATATATGTATATATATATATTTATGTGAATATCAATATTCACGTCTTTTCGCAATCAAAGTATCAAATTAAATGAAAAAGCCTGTACCAAAAATTCTGTTTCTAAGCAAACGCAATGCATGCGAACGAATTCTAACGGATCTTTTCCATGCTCTCTTCTTTGCTTACGCTTTGCGTTTGCTGTGCGAAATGAGAGTAAGAACCGTACCAAGTGAAGACATGTGCGTAGTACGTAAGGGGGGTTATTCATTTATTCTTGCAAACAAACAAAAGAAAATATTCCTTCCAAAATGCACTACACCACAGTTAATGCTACGGAAGCCTACTGACGGAGTCATGAACTGAAAAAGCACCTCTTTAGCTAATTTAGGTGCTTATGTCTTTCAAATGATATACACCGAGAGATTTATTCTGCTCGTTAGCTAATTCATAATACGAAGAACTGACCTTCCTCAACACCTTAGCTGGGATGAAGACTGGTGCTAATTTGCTACTAAATCTTTTTGGGGCTGAACTCTGTGTAAAATTTCGAGCATGAACTGTGTTACCGACTTTTAGTTGTCTGCTTCTGCTACGCCAATTGTAATTACGAGCATTTGTTGCATGTGCCTTGGCTATGTTATCCTTAGGTTTTTGCCGAGCTACCTGCAATGCATCGAATCTATGCAACGAGGTGTCTTCAGTCATTAAATTCAATTTCCGCAAAAGTTCATAGTCTTTACCCTTATGAAGCATGTGTTGACCAAAACATAGATAGTAGGGGAATATCCAGTACTGCGGTGGATAGAAGAACGAAAGGCTGCACTAATTTCTGTAAGATGATTATCCCAAGTGGTATGGTCGGTCCCTATGTATGCGCGAATTGCTGCTAGAACTGAGCGGTTAAGACGTTCACTTGCGTTCGCCTGAGGGGAATAAATAGCGGTGCATTGATGCGAGACTCCGAATCGAGTAAGAAATGACTTAAAGAATCCGGATTTGAATTGTGAACCATTGTCCGTCAGTATACATTCAGGTACGCCAAATGTATAAAATATACAATTTTCTAAATATTCGCAAATACGATTGGATGTAAACTTCTTAAGTGGATGGAGAAAATGAAATTTGGTGTTGTGATCGACGATGATCAATAATCCAATGTGCCCTTGCTTTGATCTAGGATACGGACCTAATAAGTCCATGTAAAGCTTTTGAAACGGTCTATCGGATGTCATGGGCTTTCCCATGGGAGGTCGAAGAATCTTGTTGCCGCTTTTTGTAGACCGACAAGTCAATATATTTCTTGATTTGGGGTGCCATGTTGGGCCAAAAGAAGCATCTCCTAATCTTATCACTAGTTTTTGCCAATGCCACAATGTGCTGAGTGCGGGGGATTATGTGCTGTCTTTATTATGTCTTCGGTAAGGTAATTTCCAAGAATCGTTTTCCTGCGCTTCATTTCCGCTTGCGTGTTCTGTTTGCTTATAAACATACTTGCTGTCTACGCGCAAATCAGGCAATCTGGAATGGTTGTCTGTAATGCATTTTGCCAGTTCACGATATTCATCTGATTCAAAATATTTAGACGACAAATCTATCATAGGTTTTATTTCTGAAAGTTCTGAAACTTCATCTCGTCGCGATAATGAGTCCGCTGCAATGTTTTGAGAACCAGGACGATGAACGATTTCAAATGAGAAAGCTTGTAATTTAATTGCCCATCTCGCTAATCTACCGGAAAGGTCCTTCTGTTTCATAAGCCATTTTAGAGAAGCGTGATCGGTAACTACTACAAAAGTTTGTCCCTCAATGTATGCTCTAAATTTCTTAATTCCTTTAATTACTGCTAAACATTCGAGTTCTGATATCGTATAGTTTCTTTGCGCTTTGTTCAGTTTTTCTGACATGTAAGCTATTGGTAGTTCTATGCCTTCGGAATTAGTTTGAGCTAACATACATCCTATACCTACTAAACTTGCATCACATAATAAAATAAACGGTTTCTTAAAATCGGGAGTGGTCAAAATAGGTGCTGAAGTTAATCTTCTTTTCAGTTCTGAGAAAGCGTAGTCTGCCTCTTCGTGCTTCATGTCCAGTCCAGTAATAAATCGAGCAGGTGGCAGCCTGCTAAGTATTCCATCAATATGGGGAAGAGGATACGCGTCCTTACCACCAATACGCAATTGGAGCTCCATGGGCTGTTATATTCTTCAATTATATCTAAATCTAACATTCTATCTATTTTCGTGAACATAAGCTTATCAATGGCCGGTGAAATTGGCCAATGCCTTTGTTTAATGGACCTAGTACTATCAACTTCAATATTATGATCAATGAGATGTGTGCGACCTAATCCTTCTTTATCGTAGCAGGGTAATTTAGCAATTGCAAAATTAAGTTTTTGCTGCTGAGACTCAGACAAACGGTGCATTTTCACGTAATCTCCATGATCATTTCCTTTTTCTTCAATAATATCCGATACTATTAGTGAATCGCGTAGAGCGCTTAGACTTAATCATTGGTCGTATGCTGTCTACTGCACCAAAGATGCGATGACGAACGGTCTCTTACTGAGCCAAACGTAGGTGAAGAGGACGAAATGGGCTTTTATCGACTGTTGTCGAAGTTGGTCCTACATTTCCTTGTGAACCTGTTTCTTTCCTACAAACAAGAGGTTCACATTCCTCTGTTTGGGAATATTTATCCTTCATTATTGGTCTGGATGCGACAACGAAGTGTTGATCGGCGCATCCGTCGGTCGGTTTTCCTGCGGGTTGCAATTACGACAACGCGGTTTAAAAACATTTACGGCTCCGCAACCATAGCAAAATACAGTACGCGGTTCTAGACAGATATCAAAACGGTGTCCAAGCTTCCGGCAGTTCCAACATGTAAGTTTATGTTGAAAAGCTTCCACCTCCTCCTGCATATAATTCTCGAAATTAGAGTCTAATTCAGCTATCTTTGAACGATGTCCAAAAGTATTCTTGGTCGGTATGCTCTTCCTTTGTTTAGCAAATTGCTCGTGGGTTCGTACTTCCTGTCTCAGATGAAAGAGGGTAAAAATTCCTAGATGCATAAGTTTATAACGAATTGCCGACTTTGAATGTCTAATTAATAACTTGACTAAAGAATCCTCTGAAAGTTGTGTGTTTAATCTTCCTACTAGCCTTTCGACACTAAACTGGTAATCCTCAAAGGTTTCATTCTCGCCCTGGTGTCTGCTATTAATCAGTTCCCAGGTGTCCATATCGTTATCTACTTCATCAAACTTCTTTCTAAATTCTACACAAAATTTATTCCAATCGAAACTTGGGTGTGCTCGATGAAATTTCCAAAACCAATCATTCGCTTTACCTGCGAACAGTAAATACAAATGATCACAAAGTACATGATAATCTTCATTCAAATTTTGTTCTGCTAATGAACGAACTCTGTATAGGAAATCCTCTGAATGCATTCCTTCTTTGGAACCATTAAATTTTATTCGCCAACTTTGCATATTGCTTGCTGCTTTTTCGGGTGACAATGTCGAATTTGCTCGCGACCCTCTATTTGAGTTCTGAGTCTGACTACTAAGATTTCTAGATGTGTTGGTGCCGGGAGGCTGAACGCTGGAGAACGTTGTGGAATGGGGTTTGGTTCGTTGCGCTCAAGTCGAATAGAAGCTAATTTGTCGTCAATCAGCAAAGCTAAATGGTTTACTAACTGTTCCTGTTGAGCTTGAATAGCAGTTTGTATCAAAGTTGTGTAATCTGGAGGGGTACTTGGTCTTGGACTACTACCTTGAGTAGGCGGTGGCCTATGTTGACGTGAGGTGGTTGAAGATCTCGTGCCGATCCCTCTCCTTTGAATTGCTCCCTGATTACGAATAGGTTTGGTCTTGGCAGGTCGACCAGGTCCTGAACGAGTATTATAAGTCGTCACAGGCTGAGTTGTGGGCTCGCCTGATTTACTAGCTTCTTGGAGTTCCGTTTCCAAGTCAATATTTGATCTTACAAGTTGTTTCATCTTACAAGGATGCTTGCAAGTGGGGCATAAATTCGAAGTTTTTAAACACTCTGTAATACACTTATTGTGAAATCTGTGCTTACAAGGCGAAGAAGCAATTGCTTCGTTTTCATTTAAAGTTTCATGGCAAATGCCACAAAATGAGTCATTTTCTTGCAAAAGTTCGCTCAATGCTCTCGTGACTGTGTCTAACAGACATACTTAAATTTTTCTTTAATTCATTTAAATTATATAAATTTGGAATCCGCCATCATTATCCAATCCTATTGCCGTTTACAAAGTTGATTCGATCTGCACAAAAAATAGATTTCTATTAAATCTTAAACAAAAATTCCTATTGCCGATTTGTCTGAATGACGATTTCCTAAACTGGTCTTAACATACGCCAGTCATATGCTATTCCTGGTTCAGGTTCTTTTCACTCTAAACAAAGCTAAGGTCTAAGAATGCCTATTTTATAATATTGTAACTTTTCAACGACTCCATTGGTCAGTCAACCCGATATGACCGTCATACGATGCTGTTGCCGCCAATAGTTTCTTCTGGTCGACTAATCCGAAAATTCCCGAATTACTATCGCGATTCACACAAGCAATCTACAACGGGCACCATCGCATTACGAGTCTGCATAACTAGCTTGAAAATAAAATTAATCTAAATAACTGAATATGAATGGATGATAATGAGCAAAAATATTGTGGATACTTTGGTGGTGTACATATCCGATTAGTAGTGGGGTTGTCCTACGTTTTATTCGGGCCTCATGATTCGGCTCCATTACTGTAGTGGTGTTCTAAATTATTCGGGTCCTAAGTTTGGCATTTCTGTAGTAATGAATAATTTAGAATTCGAGTCCCACGTTGGGCGCCATTTCTGTCGTGATGTACATGTGCACGTGTAGTTGTTAGCTGCCTAATTTTTCTACTTTGCTAACGATATCACAAGTGTGTGCTAAAGATCGGGGTCGTGCACTTCTAGCGTTGCTCTTGCTTAGCTCGTCGGATGAGGGGGGGTTCTTTCCTACTCTAGGCATACGCACGGATCATACAGAAAAAATATAAGTGCACTATCAGAAACTAAAAGGATGTAAAAAGCAAAATATTCGACCAGATCGGGATACTATTAATTGTGCGGACGACTTCTCTGCAGATTAGCTAAAGGTGTTGTTCGCTAACCCTTTCTGTACCCACCCTACCTTGGCAAACTATTGGGTTTAATTGATTGCCCCTTAACAGACTCTTAAATGATCTTAGACGATTTGTAACGGCAGCATAGTCATGGATTCAGGCGACGGACTCCTCAATGAGTTAGTTTACACAAACATGACGAAATTTCAAGTTACGGGTTTAATTTCAAACAAAAGGGTTTTCATGACTTAATATTCTAAGTAATTAAAAAATAAAGATATGTAAAAAGATACAGCAAAATAAATTTAAATTTAAGAGAAAAATTAAATACAATATAGGATCAAAAATTCATAGTAATTCAAAAGAGATTTGGGTTATGTGGCCGCGTGTGCCAGTTGGCAATGAAACAAATATTTATATATGTATATACATGTGTGTGTTAACTCACGATTTATCCAACGGTGCGATCTCTGGGCCCATCGATGCTGCAGGGATTTGCTGTATAATTTAGTTATTAGAAAAAATGAAATGCAAAAAAGCCAATCTCAACGCATTACATACCCATTAGGTTTCCTACTAAGGAAAACGTATTTTACTTAACCAAATAGAGATTTAATCTTAATAATATTTAAAGTTTCGTTACGTTACTTAAACTAATACTTCATTTAAATTTTCTTTTAGATCAGCAAAATTTACGTTAATAAAAGAAGAAAAAAAAATATGAAAAGGTGTTGCCGTGGTGCAACAAAATACTTTTTTTGTCCAAACCAAAGGGCTGCTACGCCATACTTTGCGTACAGATGAAACAAGAAAAGGTAGCAGAACTACTACTAAGTATGCATATGCACCAAAAATAAATCGAAAAGTAGTAGATCTCCCTCAAATTGGGTGTATAATGTTGGTATTAGCCGGGGAATTGCGTCATTTCATCACCAGACTTTTTTAGCCTGGCCCATGGCGATGATTATTGATGAAATGGAAGGACTGATAAAATAAATCCGAGGCTCGCTGGTCTCTTGGATGTCTCTTTTTTTTTGATCCAACGAAGAAAATATCAGCGATTGGGCTGGGGTACAATCAACCAAATTGTCCCAAAGAAAATGAAAAATCCAAGGCTGCTTGAAAGCCAAAAGTTGCTTGGTCGACGCCACGCGACCAAAATATAAATTTTAACTGAAATATAACGGGGTTTAAATTCTAATATTTTCACTAAATTTAATTTTATATCAATTTAATTTTAACATGCCTCATAACCATATGCTATCTCGCTCACCCTACAAACACACGAGCGCCGCCACTAGCCAACGGCCAATTCTGCCCTTATGGATCGCGTAGCAAAATACGTTGATACGCATATTTTGCATGATTCTAGTCCGATTTCAATAAAATTTAGTAGTAGGTAGTTTGGTAGAAATAGATAAGATTAATTAGTCCGCGTGGCAACATTTTAAAATATATATATTCTGCGCGCATACTAAGCCAGTACACATACTAAATTTGGTGACTTTAGCTTTGTTAGTTTACGAGAAAATCAGTTGTTTAATTGGCGGAGGCGGAAATGGGCGTGGCAAAATTTTTAAATAGTCAATATCTGCGCGTCTATTAAGGTAGCTTACATACCAAATTTAATGTCGGTAGCTTTGATAGCTTTTAAGAAAATCAGTTTTATGTAAATTTCGGGTGCGGAAGGGGGCGAGGCAAAATTTTTAAATAGTCAAAATCTGCGCGTCTATTAAGGTAGCTTACATACCAAATTTAATGTCGGTAGCTTTAATAGTTTTTAAGAAAACCAGTTTTATGTAAATTTCGGGTGCGGAATTTTTTTCTGCGCGCTAACTAAACGAGTATACAAACCAAATTTGATGTCTCTATCTGTTATACTTTTTCAGAAAAACAGTTTGAGTAAATTCTGGGGGCGTAAGGGGGCGTGGCCAAAATTCCAATTAACTCTATATATTTACATATCACACGAGTCTACATACCAAATTTGGTGGCTCTAGCTCTTATAGTCTCCGAGATCTGCGTGTTCATACAGACGGACAGACGGACGGACGGACGGACGGACGGACGGACATGGCTAGATCGACTCGGTTGTTGATCCTGATCAAAAATATATATACTTTATGCGGTCGGAGAAGCTTCCTTCTGCCTGTTACATACATTTTCACGACTTTAATACCTATGGGTGTATAGTATAATTAATGCTTTGAGCAATTATTTTTTCATCTTCTATCCACGATTGCTTGTTTTCAGTAACATAGTGCAAATCGTGTTTGAATTCTTTGATAGGCTTTTTTTCTTTATATTTTCAAAATATTTTTGTTTGAGTTTTTTCTTTCAGATATTTTTTTTAATTCTCTGACATTTCAAAGTACTTTTTTCTGTAGTACGCTTCATTTTGCTCATTTTTAAGGCAATTTGCACAAAATTCAATTTGTGTTTCAATAGAGCTGCAATTATTCTTATTTCCATTACCAACCTGGGTTGCAGCATTTGGAAAATTCAAAATTTCAGAATCTTCTTTGGTGCAAAAATCATACACATCATAATTATTATCTCTTTCCGAGATATTCAACTTTATGTTGGTTTCTTCAAATAAGCGAAGAGTCGGTATAACACCTGCTTTCAGATATTGTACGCGGACAAATTTTTTTTCAAAATGTAAGTTGGAAATCAACGCCTTGTCAACATTGACGTCAGATTGCACATTACATTTTAAAACCCACTGGCGACGGACAGCTTCGTTTTTAGGAAACTTAAAAAGCCGTTCGGGAAAGTCTCTGAGCCATCTCTGTGGCTTCTCGGGCACGACTTAATAACACACTTAAGCCCACTTTTCCTACCATGCGTCACTTCTCCAGCAAAACTGTTCACTCTTTGACCTACAATGTTTGGCCATAAAAAGAAACTGATACAACTCAGAAATGCATTTCAAAGACCACGCAAAAGTCAAATCTTGTTCGTGGGCCACATGTCGACAGAATTTCGCTGCTTGTACAAACGTACACATTTTGTTTTTTTTTTTTTACTTCTTTTTAGTCTCAATAGAATTTCACACATTATTTTTTCGGTTTATTTCTTGTTTAAGCACTTGCCGTATATTATCACATGCAAGAACGCGACGAGGCGTTGCTGCATGCCCCTCACACATTTCGAGTTTGAGAATTTGATTATCTGAAATGTCAATAAGGCAAATCTTAACAAAATGGGACAAGGCAGAACTGAAACTGTTTAAACAATTAACACCGGAAACCAACTTCTAAGCTTCGATCTTCGCACTTCGCAGTTTAAAAATTTTATTGAGCAATGATATAGTTAAACTAATTATTTTCTGCCTATTGATTTAAAAATTGTTACGAATTCATGTTATTTACTAATTTTTTACTCCCATGTTTGTGAGTTTGACCTAAACACCTGAAATACTGTTCAATCTATAATCAGGTTATAAATTAGTAACTAAATCACAAATTAAAGAAAATTTTAATAAATTATTTCGGTGCTTAACGGAAATAGTTGTATCTAATGTTAAGTTAACAGCATCATTTGCGAGCCATTTCAGATTCAAAGAAAGCTCTGTTAATTTAGAACTACTTTTTACTACTTTCTTTGTACCTTCAGCTAATGCACTGGCAAGAGTTTTTGGTAATTTTAATAATCATTAACTCTAATCCGCTGAAGGTAGATTAAATCGTTCATTCTTACATTCCGTTGACACTGCATTATTAGTTTCTATATGTGAGCCTTGCAGCTTAGCTGATTGGAGAGAACACAATTTTTTTTACGAATGAAAATTTATTCCATCCTTTAAAGCAAAAAACAGAGATCGACTTCTTTAACTTTTTATGCTTCTCTATCTATTACCGAATTGTAAAAACTGAAATTTATTAAAATTTCTACTCACATATTTGACCTACAGTTGAAAAACCATCTAACTAATTCTTATATTCCAAAATGGTGACACATTTGCCTACATTCTAAAGAGAGAATTTGACAGTGGTATAATAAAGGTTTACTTATGATGACTTTGGAATTTATTGTAATGGACAATGTTCAGTGTGGCGATTTGAATAAACAATTAAACAAGCGAAAACAAAACGAACGTTTCATGAAAACGAACAACACTGAATTCATTTTGAATTCATTTTCTTAAATACCTCAATGAGTAATCGGTTCAATCAAATTGCAAAATCCTCCAAATCGATATAAAATCAAAGCCGTCGTAATTCAAAACTGCTGCTGCACGTTTTTGACATTTGATTGTGAACCTAAGAGAACAAGACGAATTTGGCGAATTTCGTACACCTAAAAGTAAATATCTGCGAAAAATTTAATGTGGTCATAAAATTTTAATTTGTGACTTGTTTTCGAAACGATGTTTGAATGTTGTATGAATGTCGTAGACGCGGTTTCGAAGTTTGAATTTAGTTCGCGTTTTTAGGAAACACTAATATAAACGGGATATATAGATACTTTTTAAACAAAACAACCACGAAACACCATAAACTTAATTTTTTAAATTCTGAAATTTTAACGAACACTAAGTTTAATTTTTAATTAAAAAATTACTTCCCGATTTTTGTGCTTTTGTGTAATTTTGATGAAGAATCGTTTGTTTTTCACTTAATTTTGATGTAAAGTAGTTATTACTTTGCAATTGTTAAATATAACGGTTAGATTTTCTAGATATTGGTTAGGTTAGTTTAAGCAGGCCATCCACTAGGAGTACCACAGACAGATTTTCGTCCGTTTGGTGCTGGAGCGGGGCTTATGTCTGACAGGACATCAAGAGTTGATAAATTGTTCGCTTGGCTGCATCCTGAAGCGATTTTTAGATGGGGTAGCTATGCCTTATTACCAAGGCTGCACATGATCTGTCTAAGCATTTCTTGAACATCCGGAACATCCCACATAGACCGACTACAGGATATGGGTGTCAGACGTATGTCAAGAGTTGGTATATTGTTCGCTTGGCTGCATCCTGAAGCGTTTTCAGCAGATGGACTCCGAGATACCTAAGCCTCATCGCTGCCAGGAGGTGTGCAAGCGTTTTTGGAACATCCGCAACCTTTCATTTTCTGCAGTCCTTCACATGAGCTGTGTGTCCGATGAGCATGCCTGTGAGCATCCTGCAATCCTAGAATACGCGCTGACGGTCTGTCGCAATTTCACAATTCAAATTATTAGAAATGCCTAATTCAAATCCGACACGGTCATCCTGACAAATTACACGTCCTCCTGTAGCAGGAATATAAACCACTTTTACAAGCATCATTTTCACATCTTTGTTTTAACTAACTGAAAAAACATTCTGTTTTATGCAGTTTGACAAATCCAGTTTAATGTTAATTCAAAATCTCTTAGTTGCTATAACATATATCGTAACTAAAAATTCTTATTTCATATTTTTCTACTTGCCTATTTCAACATTTGTTTGTTCATATTTCTTTTACAATTCATTAAACATTACAATGTTTTCAATATTTTCTTATTTTATAACCTCCACATTTTCATTCTTATCAAACAACATTTTCCCTTTTAGTTTTACAAACATTGTCTTTTCTTTATGTTCTCATTTACGTTTCAAGAATCCACGGCAAGGTACCGCCACGTAGCATCGACAACAACACTCTTTCTAAAAACATCCCTACATTCCATCCCATTTCCCCTAGTGCCTCATTCACTAGTCCATACGGTCTGTTTAAACCGTCTCTTTATCACAGTCTTTTCCAACTGTTTCCATACGGTCTGTTTCACCCGTCTCTTCATCACAGTCCTTTCCAACTGTTTCCATACGGTCTGTTTCACCCGTTTCACCACAGTCTCTTCCAACTGTGCCATTACGGTCTGTTTCACCCGTTTCAACACAGTCTCTTCCAACTGTACCATTACGGTCTGTTTCACCCGTTTCACCAGATGAATCATACTCATCTCCGTCGATATCCAGCTCGCTTGGTACCTGCACCACTGGCATTCTCCGTAAACTGTCATGTGGGTAGTTATACTGTCTTTTACTTGACATGGACTTCAACGTATATGTATCGCCTTCTAATACTTCTATGACCATAAAAGGTCCACGAAACTTAGTGTCCAACTTAGTCTGTTGTCTCTCACTATTTTTGATCAGAACATAATCTCCCTTACTGAATCTGACTACTTTTGCCTTGTCTTTATCAAATCTAAGTTTGTCATAGCTTGCTGCATTTTCCATATTTCTTGTAGCCTGAGATCTTTGGTCATTTAAATCTATCGCTGTCTCATTATCATCAATGGGAACTAATCCTAATGGTCGAGCACTCTTACCGATTAATAATTCTAACGGACTCGATTTTGTAACTCGATTAACTGTACAGTTTAATGCTAATTGAACGTTCCCTATAGCATCTTGCCATGAACGCTCACTGGATTCAACGATAATTAATGGATTTTGTAAAGTTGTTCATCACTCTTTCGACCTGTCCATTTGCCCGGCTAGCACCTGTAGCTATCAGGCGAAGCTGAATTTTCTGAGAAGCACAGAATTCGAAAAATTTCGATCCCGTAAAACTTCTGCCTTGATCAGTCACTAATTGAGCAGGTCCAAATAGCGCAATCGATGACTTTAATGCGTCAATACAACTAACTGCGTCAAGCTTATAAGTGTGGTACAAATAAACATATTTTGGAAAACCATCCATTTGAACAATGACATACTCTTTACAATCGTTCTTCCCACTTAGTTTTCCAGTGATATCTATATGCAACGTATGCCAAGGAATGCTAATCTTCGGAATCGAATGCAGTTCCACTTGGACTTTTCAGGGCACTGATTTTGTCAGCCTACAAGTGATGCAATTCTCTACAAACTTTCGAACGTACTTCGCAATTCCCGTAAACCAGTAATGCTCGTACACTTTATGGGTCTTTTCCCAACTTAAGTGTAAGATCGATTCATGTAATTGGTTTATTACAGACCATCTAAAGGTTCTAGGAATGATTGGCAAATAACGAGTCCTACAATTTCTTTGAATTTTTCGGTAAAGCTCTTATTTCATAAGTTGCAGCTAAATCTTTAGAAAGCTCACCATCACTCAACTTGTTAATTGTTTGCAAAATATCCTGATCACGTTGTTTTTCGGCTTGAATCCAATTTTCAGAAATTTCCATCAACTGTACATGTTTTTCTACAACTTTATTTTGATTCTATTTTATCTTATCAAGCAAAGGATTCCTTGACAGTAAATCTACATGGGCCATACGTTTGCCTTCGCGATATTGAATATCAAAATCGAATGCTTGAAGGGATGCCCACCAGCGATACAATCTAGGTGATAGCTCAATTTTTGTTCTAGAAGCCTTTAACGAATGACAAACCTATTACCATGTAGATAATGTCTAAAGGGGTTTACTGCATTAACTACCGCAAGTGTTTCTAACTCATAAGACGTGTATTTCGATTCACACACACTAGTAGTTTTACAGAAATATTCAACCACATACGGTTTATTTTCAATTCGAAGCAAAAGTATGGCTCCATAGCCAATGGCACTTGCATCAGTATGCAGTTCTATGGGGTATTTAGGATCGAATATTACCAAGACTGGTTTGCTTGGAAGGATATCAATAATTCGAACCTTCTCATGTTCATTCGTCTAATCAAAATGAATTTTAATAGATGTAATGTTGTAATTGACCTGGGTGGTGCAATGCGCTTAATGCTTCAATTTTACGCAAATTTGGGCGAATCTCACCCGCCTGTACTTCGTATCCTAGATACTAAACAGAATCCTTCAAAAATGAGCATTTTTCTGCATTAAACGAAAAGCCTGCCTTAGTCAACAAATTCAAGACGATCTCTAATCTTTCAATAGCTTCTTCCTTAGTTGACGCCACGATCATTATATCATCCATATAGACAATAACGTACGAAAATGCCAAATCGCCCACTGCTTTCATCACTGCTCTTTGAAAAACCGACGGGGCGTTCTTTAGACCAAACGGCATCGCTAAAAACTCAAATTGTCCGTCGGGAGTGACGAATGCAGTGTACTTAATGGAATTCTCGTGTAATGGGACCTGATAATACCCAGCCATGTCCAAGCAAGTAAAGTATCTTGCTTCACGCAATCTAGCTATCTGATCTGAAATTAATGGTAGAGGAAACTTATCTGCAATGGTATTTCTATTTAATTCCCTATAATCGACACAGAGTCTTACAGATCCGTTTTTCTTTTTTACTAAAAGTGCTGGACTAGCATAAGGTGAACTGCTTATTACATTATTACATTATAATCTATTAGCTCTTGAACTTTGACCGGAGTAATTCTCTTTCACAGGGACTGAATCTGTAAGGGCGTCTTTGCACAGTCTTGGTGGGTTCTACTAATCGAATTGACATTACACCAGTAGTTACGCGAGTTAAAGGAGTTCCGCGAATTAATGATTTTGAATGCTTTCTTAACAATCTTAACAATTGATTTTTATCTTCTCCCTGTGCTTCAGTTGCTAAATTATTAAAATCATTTTCGTAACTTTTTACAGAACATTCGTTAACTGTTTTGTCTAGAATTATTTCCACACCTTCTGTTGATACTATTGCAGAGTATCCTTGTGCTAAAATTTCGCGGCCAATTACAATATTATTTTTCTTATTATGTTGGACTACATGAAATACTACTTCGATACAATTTCCATTTATCATTACATTACTTGTGATTTGAATTGACGAAACTACACTAACATTACCAATTCCACTTAATGATTACGTTATTTGTTCTTTTCCCAGACAGTTTGTGTGCTATGCTCTCTTTGACTAACGAGCATTCTGCGCCTGAATCATATGTAATCGGAAAATTCTCACCTGGGCGCAACATAATTGCTTTTGGTTCATCAACGACACATAGGTTAACCCTCTTATGCACACGTGATCCTGCGTCACCATCCGAACTCTTGGGGCATTGAGTAGAGATGTGTCCCGGCTCGTGACATCGATAGCATGTCACGACTTTAGCACGCACTGAGGAAGCTCGCTGATCTTCTCCAGATGTAGAAGGTTTCTGCCCTCTGCATTCCGACTTCCTGAGTCCAAGCTTCCCACATGAGTAACATTTGATTGGCAACGTTTTAGCACGCTTTGCAATTGAATAATCGTCTGAAGAGCTGGACCGCTTATTGTCAAACGAAAAGACTTGTAACTCGGACCGTAAGTCTCGTCTGCTGCGAATAGTCAGTGTGTACGCAATTCGTTGTAGTCTGCTGTCATAGTTTGCCAAATGACCAAGAACAACCGATGCAGCAATTTGCTCATGATCCATGCTACGCCATTTTGTTAAAAGTGACGTCATTAGCCGACTCCCACACACGGCAAGACACTTGCCAGAACCAATCCACCGTAGCACACCATTGCGTGGAGTTGGCTCCAGCAGCGTTGGAGTTAAATTTCGGTAGAACAATTTCACCATCTTGTCGAGATTCACTAGGCGATGCACGAAAAGTTTTTGCTATCTCCCAAAAGTTTAGATTTTGTGGTTCTAATAAAATGCGAAACTGCTCCTCATTTATTGTTGGTCTTGAGTTAGACTCCACTTCTGATATCGGCGAAGAGAGGAATTCAGGGTTTCCTGAATCGTTGATTCCATTTTTCCACTAATTTTGTGCAGCGAGTCTCGACGTGCTGTATGGTTGACTTCCAGAAGGAAAAGAGACTGAATTCTCTCTCACATATCTAGTGTTAAACCGTTCTACATCAGTCATTATATTCATTACTTAACACTGATCAATTCGCCTTAACAGTAGGCACACAATTCAAATTATTAGAAATGCCTAATTCAATCTCCGACACGGTCATCCTGACAAATTACACGTCCTCGTGAAGCAGGAGTATAAACCACCTTCATAATCTCCGACATACTGTAATGTAATATAAAAAATATATATTTCGTATAATGAATGATAACTTTTTACTTTTGTAATATTTTATGGAATATACATATTTTAAAATTTGTACTTAATTTTGATGAAGGGTTCTATGCCTATTTCGTGTTAAAATTTTACTTAATTTTGATATAAAATGATTAAAGTTAACAACTTTTGTAACTTTTAGTGTATTATGTTCTTAAATTTTTACTTAATTTAAATGTATTTACTAATTTTTGCCAAAACGAACAATAAGGATTTTAAAAATGTTTAGATTAGAGGGATGAATGTATGCTAAAATTTGTAGTTAATTTTGATGTAGAATTTTATATGTATAACTTAAGTGTGGCCAAAGGGACAATATTCAACTTTTGTAACTTTTTGAAATTGACATATGTATGTAATTTTGATGTAAAGGAATAATTCTGTTTCCTGTTTTACAAGTACTGGACTTCAAAATTTTTATATATTTTTTAAAATTCGCGTGTTTTTCGTGTGAGGATTTTATCTATTTTTTAATTTTTGTCTCAAGCACAAACACGATAATTTTTGAAACTTTTTATTTAAATAATTTTCAAGCTCGCAGCAATATTGTTACTATTCGATTGAAATAATTTCTTTCAATTCATATGACCTTTTGTGAGTGAGTATTTCTAGGTAACTAGATTGACTTGCTATGATATGAGAAACTTTGAAAATTAATTGAAAATTTATACCGCCTTCTATGACCCTTGAAAACAGGTCATTACATGGCATGGCATGACATTTGTTGGCATGCAGTTTGTCTCTCTTTCCGCCCCCATCCACCATGACTCGAATCCGCTCCCATTTCAAGTACCTTCTCCCCCCACCAATACTCTGACAGTTTGAAATTTACTACGGCAAAGAATTTGCAATTTGTTGCTGATGTCGAGATGCTGATGATTTCCCATCTCACATCTTTTGGCATGCCATTTGGCTGGGGCTGTGGTTTTTTTCTTCTCGTTTAACGAAGCTAATTAAGGAAAACTGAAAATAATTTTTGAAATTTCAAATTTTTTTTATGCATTTTCAATGCTGTTGCTGCAACAAATTGCGAAAAGCAGAAATCCCTGAAATATACAAAATAAAAGCATAAAATTGTGCAGGGGGCAGCAGTACAGTCTTCTTTGGTTTTTGTTTAGTTTGTTTTTTTCTCTTGTGTTGTGTGCGAAATGTCAAGCAGCAACAACAATAACAACAACAACAACAACAACGTCAGGGTTTCCGGAATAATTGATTCCGTTGTTGGATTCCATTTTTCCACTAATTTTGTGCAGCGAGTCTCGACGTGCTTTACGGTTGACTTCCAGAAGGAAGAGACTGAATTCTCTCAACCGCACACGGAGCCACACTCGATGACAGCCTATGCTGTCATCGCACATATCTAGTGTTAGACAGTTCTACATCAGTCATGATATTCATTACTTAACACTGATCAAATCGCCTTAACAGTAGGCACACAATTCAAATTATTAGAAATGCCTAATTCAATCTCCGACACGGTCATCCTGACAAATTACACGTCCTCGTGTAGCAGGAGTATAAACCACCTTTACAATCTCCGACATACTGTAATGTAATATAAAATCTATATATTTCGTATAATGAATGATAACTTTTTACTTTTGTAACATTTTATGGAATATATTTTAAAATTTGTATTTAATTTTGATGAAGAGTTCTATTCCTATTTCGTGTTAAAATTTTACTTAATTTTGATATAAAATGATTAAAGTAAAGAACTTTTGTAACTTTTAGTGTATTATGTTCTTAAATTTTTACTTAATTTAAATATTTTTCCCAATTTTGCCAAAAGGAACAATAAGGATTTTAAAAATGTTTAGATTAGAGGGATGAATGTATGCTAAAATTTGTAGTTAATTTTGATGTAGGTTTTTATATGTATATGTATGTTTGTATTCAAATAATTTTCAAGCTCGCATTACTCGTATTTCTAGGTAACTAGATTGACTTGCTATGATATGAGATACTTTGAAAATTAATTGAAAATTTATACCGTTTTCTAAGACCCTTGAAAACAGGTCATTACATGGCATGGCATGACACTTGTTGGCATGCAGTTTGTCTCTCTTTCCGCCCCCATCCCACCATGACTCGAACCCGCTTCCATTTCAAGTACCTCCTCCCCACACCAATACTTTGACAGTTTGCCATTTACTACGGCAAAGAATTTGAAACTTGTTGCTGATGTCGAGATGCTGATGATTTCCCATCTCACATCTTTTGGCATGCCATTTGGCTGGGGCTCTGGTTTTTTCTTCTTCTCGTTTAACGAAGCTAATTAAGGCAATTTCAAAATAATTTTTGAAATTTCAAATTTTTTTTTATGCATTTTCAATGCTGTTGCTGCAACAAATTGCGAAAAGCAGAAATCCCTGAAATATACAAAATAAAAGCATAAAATTGTGCGGGGGGCAGCAGTAGAGTCTTCTTTTGTTTTGTTTAGTTTGTTTTTTTCTCTTGTGTTGTGTGCGAAATGTCAAGCAGCAACAACAATAACAACAACAACAACATCAACAATGGCCATAATAATGAACAACAGCAACAAGTTGAACTTTACGGTTTTCTTAACTTTAATCAAGTTTCTGTTTGGTTATATTTTTCTTTTTTTTTCATCATCTCTTTAGCTTCTTGGTTGGACGCTGTCTAGTGCTTTTTTTTCTGATTGAAGGTCGCTGCAGTTTATGAATGTTACAGTACAGTTTGAGAAGCATTGCACATAAGACTTGCATGGGTTTTATATTTTAGTCTCCCCTCGAAATAAAATTTTACCCCCGAACCGGATTTTCTAGCTACTCCCATGTTTGTAATCACATTAAACGTCGATCTCTAGTAACAAATTGCTCTGCACAGGTTGCAAAGATATCTGCTCTGACATCATTTTATAACCATTAAACATTAACCATTAAACCATATCTAAGCCCACACCCATATTCAGTAATACCGCAATTTTGCTGTTTCTCTTTTGACAAAATACATAATTTTATTTAATTTACTCGCTTTGTTGTTTTGATACTCTTTCCAAATGGGGGAAAAACTAAGAAATACCCGGATCTTAAAGTGCTTGAAGAGGGTATCACAAAATTGGTCGGATCAAGGAGAGGAGAAAGCATTTTGAAATGTATTCTCTAGTAAGATTGGTCAAGCTGCCATGTCAGCAGTAAAGCAATAGCTAATTGGATGAAATCCGCCCATCTAACAACCAAATTTCCCCATTGTAAAGAGCAAAAGATAGAAAATTGCATTAATAATCCAGATGTTTACTTATTTTCAAATACAAATATGGGTCGAATAAAGTCATTATAGAAATTTGTAGAATCGTTGTCAATTCTAATGCAAAAAAATTCAATATATAGGTAGGACTTATTTTCTTTCATATGCTTTGTCCTCCTCTTTTTTCCACTTAACCAAAACTTTTTGGTCATTTCTAGCGATATTTATCTTGGTGTGTCCTCTTCGGATGGCCAGCTCTCGGGGATGTTTAGCAACGATTTTCTTGAAGTTTTCCAGTTCATCGACCTTAGCTGCGGCCTTAAGCCACTCCTTTTTATTTTTTATTTTTTGTACTTCTTTACCAACTGACTTCAGGCTTTTGACCGCCATTTTTTTCACGTTATCAGCCACACGACGTTTTTTCTTGATACTCCTTGGTTTGGAAGTCGGACTTCTAGTGAGTATTCGTACCTCACGGGAAACGTGGCCAAAAGGAGCCATCACCATTACTTTCGTATTAGGGGAAATTACCGCCTTCTTCGCTTCGATCTTAGGTTTAACTTTGTCCGCTTTAAATCCTTAGAATTTTGGACGAGCATTTAATTTAGCACATTTTGGTGCATCTTTCCACTTTGTCTTCGGCCTCATAATTTGGATGGGCAAATTTTTTTAGCTTGCCGTTTCCGGGTTTATTAATGTTAGGCCAGTCAGGATTGGGCATTTTTATTTGAAATTTGTTTTTACTTAAAATTTGTTTTAATTATTAGAACTATACTCTCGAGCACAATTTTCTAGAATGTGAAATATGGAAGTAGAAAATGAGGCAGGTAAACAAGGCAAATGGACATGGTCTACTTTTCACTTTTTATTTTTCACTCTCCCGCCTACTGCCTTTGTGGTTCAGTGTCTGATCAGGATTTCATAATAATCTTTCTATTAACATATTTTAGTTGTGATTCCATTAAATATTATATTAAAGTCTAATATATGTAAGATGGAGTCCTCAAATGAGTCCCCAAATGTATTATATTATAGTTTATTAGTATTATAAATCGTGGACGGGCGAATAATGATTACAATATGCAACTTAAATCTCGGGTTCTGTGTACTGCTGATTTATCGGCTTCTTACTGCTGACTGCTATTACTTCCGACTGCTGATACCTCTGACTGCTGAACATTGACTATTGGCTGCTGAACCTCGACTGCTGACCTCGACTGCCCACTTCTCATGACTGCTGCTGCGTTGCCAATCTGCATAAGGGAGTTGCCACCACGCTGCAACTACCTTATCCCATCTCACATATATTATGAATGGTTAACAGTAAAATACTGATTATCTATAATCTAGTTGTATTTACAGTGGAATATTGAGAATGGCTTTTAAGTGGCTCCACAATACCCGCAAGACCAGATTTATTCGATTGATAAGGATAAAGCAAGTTTTTTAAAAAATAGAATTAAACACCATTTAAGAAAGCTTTGGGGTTATTTCCTAATTATTACATATTTGGGCCTATTCAAGATAAACCTTTCCACCATTTACTTGGATATTCGTGCATCTACTTCTTATTCTAAGTATCAAGTAAAAAAATATAAATTAAACTTATAATCAATTATACATATCGATTTCTGTCACTGCTCAAATGTAAAAATGTACATCAGTTTGCTAGCTATAAAAATTGGCCATGTCAGCTTGTTTTTAGCTCTCTGAAAGCAATAGCTAATTGGATGAATTCCGGTCCTAAATAAGGTGAGCTCCTCGGGACGCCCAATCCAACTACCAAACAACCAAAAGATATAAAATTGCATTAACAATCCAGATTTTTACTTATTTTTAAATACAAATATGGGTTGGAAAAAGTCATTTTAGAAATTTAAAAAAACTTGTAGAATCAACAATTCTAATGCAAAAAAATTCAATATATACGTAAGCCTTATTTTCTTTCATATGCTTTGTCCTCCTCGGATGGCCAGCTTCTTTCTTGATACTCCTTGGTTTGGAAGTCGGACTTCTAGTGAGTGGGCGTACCTCACGGGAAACGTGGCCAAAAGGAGCCATCACCATTACTTTCGTATTAGGGGAAATTACCGCCTTCTTCGCTTCGATCTTAGGTTTAACTTTGTCCGCTTTAAAACCTTTGAATTTTGGACGAGCATTAAATTTAGCACATTTGGGTGCATCCTTCCACTTTGGTTTCGGCTTCATAATTTGGTTGCGCCAATCTGTCGCCATTTTAGGAACCTTCAGTTTTTGAGAAAATTTTTTAAACTTGCCGTTTCCGGGTTTATTAAAGTTAGGCCAGTCAGGATTGGGCATGTTTATTTGAAATTTGTTTTTACTTGAAATTTGTTTTAATTATTAGAACTATACTCTCGAGCACGATTTTCAAGAATGTGAAGTATGGAAGTAGGAAATGTGGCAGGTAAACTAGGCAAATGAACATGGCCTACTTTTCACTTTTTATTTTTCACTTTCCCGCCTACTGCCTTTGTCGGTTAGTGTCTGATCAGGATTTCATAATAATCTTTCTATTAACATCTTTTAGATGTGATTCCATTAAATATTATATTTAAGTGTAATATAGTATGTCTTAATTATTTTTTAATTTTATATTGAAGTCTAATATATTATGTCTTAATTATATTTTAATATTATATTTAAGTCTAATATTTTATGTCTTATTTTTATTTCTATGAATGGTTAACAGTAAAATACTGATTATAGTCTATAATCTAGTAGTATTTACAGTGGAATATTGAGGGAATGGCTTTTAAGTGGCTCCACAATACTCGCAAGACCAGATTTATTCGATTGATGAGGACAGAGCACGTTCTTTAAAAAATCGAATTAAACACTTATTCCATTGTTACCATAACAACTTAGGAAAGCTTTTGGGGTTACTTTCTAATTATTACACATTTGGGCCTATTCAAGATTAACCTTTCCACCATTTACTTGGATATTCGTGCATCTACTTCTTATTCTAAGTATCAAGTAAATAAATATAACTTAAACTTATAATCAATTATACATATGGATTTCTGTCACTGCTCAAATGTAAAATGTAGATCAGTCTTCTAGTTTTTAGCTCTCTGAAAGCAATAGCTAATTGGATGAATTCCGGTCCTAAATAAGGTGAGCTCCTCGGGACGCCCAATCGAACTACCAAACAACCAAATTTCCCCATTGTAAAGAGCAAAAGATATAAAATTGCATTAACAATCCAGATGTTTACTTATTTTTAAATACAAATATGGGTCGAAAACAGTTATTATAGAAATTTTAAAAAATTGTAGAATCGTTGTCAATTCTAATGCAAAAAAATTCAATATATACGTAAGCCTTATTTTCTTTCATATGCTATGTCCTCCTCTTTCTTCACCTTAACCAAAACTTTTTGGTCATTTCTAGCAATATTTATCTTGGTGTGTCCTCTTCGGATGGCCAGCTATCGGGGATGTTTATTAACGATTTTCTTGAACTTTTCCAGTTGATCGCCCTTAGCTGCGGCCTTAAGCCACTCCTTTTTATTTTTTATTTTTTGTACTTTACCAACTGACTTCAGGCTTTTGGCCGCCATTTTTTTCACGTTATCGGCCACACGACGTTTTTTCTTGATACTCCTTGGTTTGGAAGTCGGACTTTTAGTGAGAGGGCGTATCTCACGGGAAACGTGGCCAAAAGGAGCCATCACCATTACTTTCGTATTAGGGGAAATTACCGCCTTCTTCGCTTCGATCTTAACTTTGTCCGCTTTAAAACCGTGGAATTTTGGACGAGCATTAAATTTAGCACATTTGGGTGCATCTTTCCACTTTGGCTTCGGCTTCATCATTTGGTTGCGCCAATCTGTCGCCATTTTAGGAACCTTCAGTTTTTGAGAAAATTTTTTAAATTTGCCGTTTCCGGGTTTATTAAAGTTAGGCCAGTCAGGATTGGGCATGTTTATTTGAAATTTGTTTTTACTTGAAATTTGTTTTAATTATTAGAACTATACTCTCGAGCACGATTTTCTAGAATGTGAAGTATGGAAATAGGAAATGAGGCAGGTAAACTACGCAAACTACGCAAATGGCCTACTTTTCAATTTTTATTTTTCACTTTCCCGCCTACTTGTTTGTCGGTCAGTGTCTGATCAGGATTTCATAATAATCTTTCTATTAACATCTTTTAGATGTGTTGAGATTTATTCAACTTCATGGGTTTACAGAGTTATTGATGGATATATATATATTAGTAGTGAATATATTATTTGTGGTAGAACTATGAGAAACACGACCGGCACAGACGGTGCCATATACGAGAGTGCGTCTTGACGCGTATAGGGTTGCCAGATGGGCGGGTGACCAAGTAGGCTGCCAGATGTATTCGCAATACTTCCCCTCAGATGGCGCCTTATTTCTCTATTTTTTGTACTCCCAACAGTGTCATACAGGACTCATGCTTTGCTGTTCCTAGTCCTTTGGTTAAAACGTCTGCGGGCATTTCACTTGTTGAGAAGTAATCAATGCAAAGGTCCCCTTTGTCCACCAGTTCCCTTATAAAATGATGACGGATGTCGACATGCTTTGTCCTCTTGTGGAATAGAGGATTTCGTGTGAGTTGGCCAGCTCCTTGATTGTCGTTGTAGATTATGGTGGAACGGAGCGAGCCAAAAATCTCTTGCAAGAAAGATCTTAGATGTACAGCCTCTTTAGACGTCTCAGATAGGGCCATGTATTCCGCCTCTGTACTAGAAAGAGCGACAGTTCGCTGCTTACGGGATTCCCAACTTATTGGTGCGTTTGCCATCTTAAATGCGAAACCTGTAAAAGACCTACGATCATCAATATTAGCAGCCCAGTCAGCATCAGCATAGCCAACCAAATCTTTTCCGGTTTTTCTATATATTAGTCCATGGTCTTGAGTACCCTTCAAATAACGAAGTACCCTTTTGGCTGCAACCCAGTGTTGTTTCCCGTAACAATTATTATACTGGCTAAGAAGACTTACGGTATGTGCAATGTCAGGGCGCGTCGACACTGCAAGCCACATTAGAGCACCTATCAAGCTTTGATATGGGACGCCTGATACTTCATCCAGGTCCGGTTTTGTCTTTGGGCACATTTGATTTGAAATTTTCTCGCTGGCGTTCATAGGTGTGCTCACTGGTTTACAGTCCTCCATGTTGAATTTCTTTAGTATATCCTTTACATACCTTGATTGACCCAAAGAACATTCACCTTTGTTCTTATTTTGAAGAAATTCGATACCCAGGCAATAAGACAGTTTTCCTAAATCCTTCATTTCAAAATTACGTGTTAATTCGGCTTTCAGCTGTGTTAGTAGCTTGTCATTATTCGTTGCGACTATGAGATCATCGACATACAGTGAAACGATAATAATCCCATTACCTTGTTTTTTCATATACACACAAGGATCAGCTGCAAGTGGCTTCAAGTTCATTTCCTTCAATTTGTAATCCAGTTTCTTATACCACTGGCGTCCACTCTGCTTTAAACCATACAAAGCTTTCTTTAATTTTATCGTCGGTGTATCTCTGCTTTTATTTTTCCGTAAGTATTTCGGTGAATTCTGGTGGAACCTTTATATACAGTTCTTCCTCTATGTCTCCATTTAGATATGCGCTGTTAAAATCAAATTGATGGAGGTCGAGGTCGAGTTCCACGGCGATTGCTATCAGTGTTCGTATTGATCCTATACGAGCTACAGGGGAATAATTTTCATTATAATCAATTCCCTCTCTTTGAGTGAAACCTTTTCCTACTAGACGAGCCTTGCGGCTATCCACTTCGCCGTTTGGTTTATACTTTGTGGGGAGAACCCACTTGGTTTCTATGACTTTCTGATTCCTCTCTCGCTTTACTGTTTCCCAAGTCTTATTCTTTTATAGCGCTTTATACTCACTTATCAAGGCGTTTTTCCACTCAATTGCATTTGGACCACTTAGAGCTGCGCGCGTTGACGATTCATCTCCGATGCTTATTAGTGACGATGCCTCATAAAACTCGTCTTCCTCATCAGATTCCGGTTCAGGCTCATTTCCGATGGTTGACTGGATTTGGACTTCATTATAGATGAGCTTGGGACGACCAGGTTTTCCTGTATGCACTTTTCTAGGTCTTCCAGGTCCACGTCTTTGCAATACTGGTTCTTCTTGGATATTTTCTTCAATATCGGCATTCTCTTCTGGGGTATTTTCCTCGGGAACGATAAGCTCTTCTTGAAAATCATCTTCCTGACTATGTTCCTCTTGATATTCCGCATGGACTGCACTCAGCTCTGAGAATTCTTCAAATTCATGATCGTTGCCAAAAATATTTGTGAATATGACGTCACGACTTCTTAATACCATTTTGGCTTCGGGATCATATAATCTGTAGGCTTTGGCATCATTACAGTAACCTATAAATATACAACGTTTAGATCTTGGACTGAATTTACTCTTTGCATGTTTGTCAAACGTATGGTACAATTTGACCAAATGTTCGCAAATGTTTGATAGATGCAATACGATGATTCCATAATGTAAAAGGGACTTCTCCCCGTAGACTTTTGGATGGGCATCTATTCCGTAAGTAATTTGCAGTGTTTATTGCCTCAGCCCAGTAGCTAGGTGGTAGTACGGCTTGGATCATCATGCAGCGAGCCATTTCCACAAGAGTTCGATTCTTCCTTTCAGCCGTTCCATTTTGTTGTGGGGTGTATTCCACTGAATGCTCGTGCTTTATACCTGCGGCTTTTAAATACTTATTAAACTCATTATTGGTATACTCGGTTCCATTGTCTGATCTAAAACTTTTAATCTTTTTTCCAGATTTGAGTTCGACGTAAACCTTAAACTCCTTGAATTTGTTAAAAACTTCTGATTAACTTTTGATAGTATACAAGTCGCACCATTTCGAAAAATCATCTATAAATGTAACAAAGTATCGACTACCTCCATGACTACTTACTCGCATTGGTCCACATACATCGCTATGGATTAGTTCTAGTAGTTCTTTTGATTTGGAGTCGGATGCAGGAAACGGTTTTCGTGATTGCTTCCCCTTAATGCATGCTTCGCAGATTGGTAGACTTTCATTTATATTTACGCATGCACCATGTACTCTTCCTTTTTGGATGACATCTTTTAAGTCCTTTTCGTTTAAGTGACCAAAACGTTCATGCCACTCCCTGATACTTGTTTTGTTTCCGACTGCTAAATGGCTTTCTTCACTCATTTCTTCGACATGGTATAGGTCATGTTTTCGCTGTGCGACAAAAACTACTTGCCCATTGGATACCTGTATTATTTCTGCAAAATTCTTCTTAAATAGCACATTAAAACCGTGGTCACATATCTTCGCTATTGACAGTAGATTTTCTCTAATATCTGGTACATACAGTGTGTTCAAAAGGTTTGCAGAAAACTTACAGTTTGGTTTAAAAGTTACCGACCCGATTCCATTAATTGTACTTTCGCCGTTTGCTAGTTTTAACTCTTGCGATTTTTCTGCATACGTTTTATTAAACCTTTCCTTCTCTGAACACATATGTGACGTTGCTCCAGAGTCCAGGCACCATCCCTTTAGGCTTGTGCGTGTAAGATTTGCTTCTTGTATGTACATACTTGAATATGACTCACTGTTTTCTCCGGAGTTTTTCGGAAATTTCTTGGGACATTTCGCCGCCTTGTGCCCCACCTTTCCACAATTATAACATTTGTATTTGAAACCACCTGCCTTGGACGACCCTGGTGCACCATTATTGAATCTCTTATTTATCATCTGTGCCCCTGGTGATGATTCTCCTTTGTTTCGATTTCGCGCTTCGTATTCATCCAATAATTTTACCTTTAGTGCTTCAGGTGTAATTAAATTGTCCTGCGCCTCGATTGCTATACGAAATGTTTCGTATTCTTCTGATATACTGTACAGTAGCAAGATCGAGATTAAATCATTTATGTTGATTACTTCAGTTTCATTTATTTTGTCTACAATGTCAAAAACTTATCGACGTGATCTCGCATGTCGGCGCCGGGGCCTAATTTCAGCAAAATCAAAGACTTCAGTAGGATGGCTTTGCGTGCGGGACCCGTGGACTGGTAGATGCTATGCAACTTTTTCCATACTTCGTTTGAAGTTTCACAGTTTTTTATTTGTTTTAATTCTGTTGTCGCCATGGCCAGAATTAAGTCAGATTTTGCCTTAGCATCTTCCTTCAGCCACTGTGCAGCATTTTGTTCTGTCTTTACAAATGTATTGTTCACATATTTCCACGTATCATTTTTGATCAAAAGTGCTTCCATTTGAATTTTCCAAGTATCAAAATTTTCTTTGCCTAACGCTGCCAGATGTATTCGCAATAAGATGTGATTCCATTAAATATTATATTTAAGTCTAATATATTATGTCTTAATTTTATTTCTATGAATGGTTAACAGTAAAATACTGATTATAGTCTATAATCTAGTTGTATTTACAGTGGAATATTAAGGGAATGGCTTTTAAGTGGCTCCACAATACCCGCAAGACCAGATTTATTCGATTGATGAGGATAAAGTACGTTCTTTAAAAAATCGAATTAAACACTTATTCCATTGTTACCATAACAACTTAGGAAAGCTTTTGGGGTTACTTTCTAATTATTACATATTTGGGCCTATTCAAGATTAACCTTTCCACCATTTACTTGGATATTCGTGCATCTACTTCTTATTCTAAGTATCAAGTAAAAAAATATAACTTAAACTTATAATCAATTATACATATGGATTTCTGTCACTGCTCAAATGTAAAATGTAGATCAGTCTGCTAGTTTTTAGCTCTCTGAAAGCAATAGCTAATTGGATGAATTCCGGTCTTAAATAAGGTGAGCTCCTCGGGACGCCCAATCGAACTACCAAACAACCAAATTTCCCCATTGTAAAGAGCAAAAGATATAAAATTGCATTAACAATCCAGATGTTTACTTATTTTTAAATACAAATATGGGTCGAAAAAAATTATTATAGAAATTTTAAAAAAATTGTAAATCTAATGCAAAAAAATTCAATATATACGTAAGCCTTATTTCCTTTCATTTGCTTTGTCCTCCTCTTTCTTCACCTTAACCAAAACTTTTTGGTCATTTCTAGCGATATTTATCTTGGTGTCCTCTTCTTTCCCAGTTCATCGACCTTAGCTGCGGCCTTAAGCCATTCTTTTTTATTTCTAATTTTTTCTACTTCTTTACCAACTGACTTCAGGCTTTTGACCGCCATTTTTTTCACGTTATCGGCCACACGACGTTTTTTCTTGATACTCCTCGGTTTGGGAGTCGGAATTCTAGTGAGTGGAGCCATCACGAATACTTTCGTATTAGGGGAAATTACCGCCTTCTTCGCTTCGATCTTAGGTTTAACTTTGTCCGCTTTAAAACCGTGGAATTTTGGACGAGCACTAAATTTAGCACACTTGGGTGCATCCTTACACTTTGGCTTCGGCTTCATCATTTGGTTGCGCCAATCTGCCGCCATTTTAGGAACCTTCAGTTTTTGAGAAAATTTTTTAAACTTGCCGTTTCCGGGTTTATTAAAGTTAGGCCAGTCAGGATTGGGCATGTTTATTTGAAATTTGTTTTTACTTAAAAATTTGTTTTAATTATTAAAACTATTCTCTCGAGCACAATTTTCTAGAATGTGAAGTATGGAAGTAGGAAATGAGGCAGGTAAACTAAGCAAATGAACATGGCCTACTTTGCACTTTTTATTTTTCACTTTCCCGCCTACTGTCTATGTCGGTCAGTGTCTGATCAGGATTTAATAATAATCTTTCTATTAACATCTTTTAGATGTGATTCCATTAAATATTATATTTAAGTCTAATATATTATGTCTTAATTTATTTCTATGAATGGTTAACAGTAATATACTGATTATAGTCTATAATCTAGTTGTATTTACAGTGGAATATTGAGGGAATGGCTTTTAAGTGGCTCCACAATACCCGCAAGACCAGATTTATTCGATTGATGACGATAAAGCACGTTCTTTAAAAAATCGAATTAAACACTTATTGCATTGTTACCATAACAACTTAGGAAAGCTTTTGGGGTTACTTCCTAATTATTACATATTTTGGCCTATTCCAGATAAACCTTTCCACCGTTTACTTGGATATCCGTGCATCTACTTCTTATTCTAAGTATCAAGTAAAAAATATAACTTAAACTTATAATCAATTATACATATCTATTTCTGTCACTGCTCAAATGTTAAATGTTGATCAGTCTGCTAGCTATAAAAATTGGCCATGTCCGCCTGTTCTTAGCTCTCTGAAAGCAATAGCTAATTGGATGAATTCCGGTTCTAAATAAGGTGAGCTCCTCGGGACGCTAAATCGAACTACCAAACAACCAAATTTCCCCATTGTAAAGAGCAAAAGGAATAAAATTGCATTAACAATCCAGATGTTTACTTATTTTTAAATACAAATATGGGTCGAAAAAAGATATTATAGAAATTTTAAAAAATTTGTAGAATCGTTGTCAATTCTAATGAAAAAAGATTAAATATATACGTAAGCCTTATTTTCTTTCATATGCTTTCTCCTCCTCTTCACCTTAACCAAAACTTTTTGGTCATTTCTAGCGATATTTATCTTGGTGTGTCCTCTTCGGATGGCCAGCTCTCGGGGATATTTATTAAAGATTTTCTGGAACTTTTCCAGTTGATCGACCTTAGCTGCGGCCTTAAGCCATTCTTTATACCATACACTCATAGGGTGAAATGGTATATTAAAATCGCCAAAATGTATGTAACAGACAGAAGGAAGCATCTCCGACCCCACAAAGTATATATATTCTTGATCAGGATCAACAACCGAGTCGATCTAGCCATGTCCGTCCGTCCGTCTGTCTGTCCGTCTGTCCGTTATACACCTAGATCTCGGAGACTGTAAGAGCTAGAGCCACCAAATTTGGTATGTAGACTCGTGTAGTATGTAGAGTGATCAAGTTTATTTCAAATTTTCGCCACGCCCCTTTCCGCCCCCGCAATTTTAAAAAGCGTTTATCTCAAAAACTATTCCAGCTAGAGACACCATATTTGGTATGTGTATTCGCTTAATAAATGCACACATTTTGTATGTATAAAAATTTTGCCACGCCCTTCTCCGCCCCCGTAATTTGAAAAACTTGATTATCTCCCGTATTTTTTTTACCTTATGCAATCAAATTTGGCACACTTAAAGTTAATACTAATATCTAGCAAAATACCAAATTTGATCAAAATCGGACAAAAAACAGTCGAGTTATGCATATAAACGTTTTTCCATAAGGCCGGATTTGGCCGTTGGCTGGTGGGGGCGCTATGGTGCTCGTATGATTGAGTGAGCGAGATACTAAGATATGCTTGTAAGAAGCATGTGAAAATGCATTTGTTTAATAAAGTTGAAATATTTGCTTTACTGGTGTATGGTATACCTAAGTCGGCGAGACGACTTACTTCATTTTTATTTATTATTTTTTGTACTTCTTTACCAACTGACTTCAGGATTTTGACCGCCATTTTTTTCACGTTATCGGCCACACGACGTTTTTTCTTGATACTCCTTGGTTTGGAAGTCGGACTTCTAGTGAGTGGGCGTACCTCACGGGAAACCTGGCCGAAAGTAGCTATCACCATTACTTTCGTATTAGAAGAAATTACCGCCTTCTTCGCTTCGATCTTAGGTTTAACTTTGTCCGCTTTAAAACCTTGGAATTTTGGACGAGCATTAAATTTAGCACATTTGGGTGCATCTTTCCACTTTGGCTTCGGCTTCATCATTTGGTTGCGCCAATCTGTCGTCATTTTAGGAACCTTCAGTTTTTGAGAAAATATTTTAAACTTGCCGTTTCCGGGTTTATTAAAGTTAGGCCGGTCAGGATTGGGCATTTTTACTTGAAATTTGTTTTTACTTAAAAATTTGTTTTAATTATTAAAACTATTCTCTCGAGCACAATTTTCTAGAATGTGAAGAATCTGTCTATTAACATCTTTTAGATGTGATTCCATTAAATATTTTGTTTAAGTCTAATATATGTGGGGTTTTATTTAACGATATAATTATAGTCTAGGGGGTTTACATGAAAATACGACTTTATAGAGATTTTTAGCACCCGTCTATGGTACTCGACTTGACCTTGCATCCGACTATGACGCAAGACCTCAAACACGTCCGTCTTGTTTGACGCGCAAAAACCAACTCTCCCGTCGTCATCTCTCATTCGTTTGTCATCCCTCTTGATCGTCTTTTCTCACACGCTCACGTTCTCTCTTGATCGTCGTCTCGTCTCTCGTGTACAGTGGGATTGATACACTTCGCAAATGCACATCCCACATTCGGCCATTCTGATTACGCATTCGACCCGAATGCTGGGTCATCTTCTTCATCGTCTCGGTTTGGGCTCCAGGGCTTCATGTACTCTGCACATGTGGACGTCACTTTAGGCCCTTCGCACTTGCCTACCTTTTCGACATCGTATGCGTTGTTGTGCTTCACCTTCTTAACTTGGTAGGGTCCAAAATATTTTGGTTTTAGTTTGAGACCACTGCCAAATTGCGTCCTCTTAATTGCAACCAGGTCGGCAACACTATAAGATCGAGCTTGCTTACGACGTAGGTTGTAGTACTTCTTGTTTTCGTCTTGGATCTTGGAGATGTGTGCCTTTGCCTTGGCACGGAGCTCGCTTCTTTCGTCTGTAAATACTGCCTTCGTCTCTTGGTCGATGAGATCTCTCAGTTTATGGTCATCGTTGGTCCTCATCTTTACACCAGTTAGTAACTCAAATGGAGAAGTGCCAATACTTCTGGTGTACGTCGAATTGATAGCCTGCTGAACTTTGCTAACATGTCGATACCACTTCGTCGGATCATCAACGCTCAACTTCGACAGAACAGGAATGATGATCGCATTTAAACGTTCGACTTGACCGTTTACTCTCGGAAGTGCTGTAGTCGTCTTAACGTGTTTGATACCCTCGTTGTCGCAGTACTTCAGAAAATCTTGGGATGTAAAGGCGGAACCCCGATCCGAGATAATAAACGCAGGGTTGCCAAAATCGTGCTTTGAATCGTCAGCTTCGTAATAACTTCATTGCTAGTCGTCGATTTGGTTGGGTATAACCAGCAGAACTTATGCTTATAGTCTTTGTGAGTAGACTCGAGAGGACCTAGAAAATCAATATGGTAAGTTAAAAGTGGAATATCATCTTTCTGAAGCGGATGCAACAAGCCTTCTTGCTTGCCAACTTTACGGCTACTGATAATACAAGGAATACAGCATTCGATATATTTTTGGATTTTTTCCTCGAGATGCGGTATAAAGTATTCTCTGCAAATCAAGTCTTTCGTCTTCTTTGCCCCGAAATGTCCTTTGTTATGTGCCTGACCAATAATTTGCTTCTGCATCGCGTTTGGGACAACAATTAAATCAACGTCATTGACTAATTTGTACAGGATATCGGCTTTCAGAAAATAATCATCATAAGTTTTCGAATTGTCTTTCAGAACTTCTATAATGGCTCTTATTTTCTCATCTTGTGACTGTGCCTTCTTTATGCCAACGCTGATTCCATAGTCGTTAATTTGCATAATTGGATATCTGCTGAGGGCGTCGACATGTCTCATACGGGTACCTGAACGGTGTAAAACGTCAAAATCGTATTCTTGAACAAAAAGTACCCAACGAGCTACCCTGGTACAAAGGTTCTTCTTCTCCAGCGTCTTTGTAAATGCGTCGCAATCCGTGATTAGCTTAAAGTGCATGCCCAAAAGATAAACTCTAAACTTTTCTAACGCTGTTATGACTGCGAGAATCTCTAATTCGTAGCTGCTATACTTTCGCTGTGCGTCTGTGGTTTTTCGACTCATGTAGTATACGGGATGGAGTTCACCGTCTTCTGGACATCTTTGTAGTAAAACTGCTCCAAAGCCTTCAATGGATGCATCAGTATGGACTTCAGATTGGTACGACTGGTTGTGGATACTTAAGACTGGATTTTCAGTTAGTAACTTCTTCAAGATTTGAACTGCATTTTCTTCTTCAGGGCCACAGACAAATTTTGGTGCATTCTTGGTCAATTCGGTCAGAGGCTTCGCTATACACGCATAGTTTGGAATAAACTTTCTAAAATAACCCGTCAAACCTAAGAAACTTTGAACTTGCTTTACGGTTTGAGGCATTTTAAACTTTGCAACAGCCTCATTTTTATCTGAAGATGGATATATCTTCTTATTCTCGACAATGTGCCCCAAAAATTGTATTCTTTTCTTTAAAAAATGACACTTCTTCAGGTTTAACTCTAAACCATACTCTTCGCAGGTTACGATTACCTCTTTTAGATTCTTAACAGCTTCCTCTTCATCTCTGGCCAAGATGATAACATCGTCAACGTATCGCAGCGCAATGCCTCTCTTGGATAAATGCCGAAATATTGCATTTACATGTCTTTGGAATACTCCAGGTGAATTAGTAAATCCAAACGGAACCCTCTTGAATTGGTACTGACCACAGTGGGTCACAAACGACGTATACTTTCGACTAGATTCTGCAACTGCCACATGAAAGAATCCGTTCTTCAAATCAATGGTACTAAAATCGTAGCGTCTTGCAAACGATCCAACTGATCCTCGATGAGCGGCAATGGATAATGGTCACGCACACATACCTTGTTTATTTTACGAAAATCGACACATAGCCGGTAGGAATCGTCATGCTTCTTCACAAGTACCACAGGACTTGTGTATTCGGACGTTGACTCTTCAATTATGCCTTCAGCCAACCATTCTTCGACTTTCTCGTTCACGAACTCTGCCTCTTTAAATGCAAGTCTACGGGGTCGCGCAAATATCGGACTGTCATCGTTTAAAACTATTCGCATTTCTACATTGGTTGTCTTTATTGCTACCGGTTGATAATTAGATATCAAATCGAATACCTCTTTTTTAGCACTTGTGCTTGCACATTCGTCTATATTAAGTTCATCTTTATTATTCGCGACATCAATTTTTAGAATTTTTATTTCATCACTTTCTTTTCGAACTTTTCTACTCTTACACCATTTCGACTAAATATAATGTCAGCTTGCAAACATAATTCCTCGCCTATGATCATTTCGACATCTAACAATCTAATCGGAACTACATGAAAATCTAACACGAACGATTGGTCGTCAATCAAAATGGAATTCACAAAGTGTCCAATTGGTTTTATCTTATTTGATTCTCCGCCACCGAATCCAATTAGAAACCCGTCAAAGCTACTCAACTCGGGTTGTTTCAAACGTTTATACAAATCTTCGCGAATGATACAAAATTTACTTCCGGTGTCGAACAATGCTTTACACTCAATATTGTCAATTTTAATAACTTTACAGGTTATTTCTTCTTTCGACTTAAAACTTCTTGTGTTTGGTTCAAATTTACCGTTCATTTCTCGTTTATTACAATTTTTAGCTATATGACCAAATTCATTACATTTGTAGCACTTTCTACCTTTCCCTTTATCATCACAATCTTTTGAGTAATGTCCTTTATCGCCACAGTTGTAACACACAACATCGTCTTTATTATTAGTTTTCATCATTTTGTTTTTCACTCTTGCACTGTTCTCATCGTTTTTGTATATACCATTGCCTTTCTTACTTTCTTTTTCACTCATTATTTTATACTGCTTTAATTTCTCTTTAAACTCAATCAAATTTTTCGCACCATATAAAATAGACTTATTTTCACTTTTTTTATCAATTCCGTCAATTAAATATTCTATTAATGAATCGTCTTTAATTTGTCCACGTGAAGCTACATCTTTCATTCTGTAAAAATACTCATAAACGCACTCATTGTTTTTACGCTTCATTTTCATCAGTTGCTCATGTATGTCTTTACTACTCACGCACGATTTGAATTCACTCAAAAGTGCTTTTTCGAGAGAGTTCCATGAATTTATTCCTCTCTCACTCAAGACAAACAGTTTCGCGATACCTTTTAACGACTTCTTCGCGAACAGAAACTTCTGGAAATCGTTCCAACACATCAACGTTGCTTGCTCATTGAATTCGTTAATCCAAACTTCTACTGCAATAGTGTTAGTGCCGTCAAAATACGAATGATCTCTTCCAGGTCGCGAAAACTAATGGCAAAACGCGGCGTCATCATTCTATCTCTCTCTTCGTTTATTCTTCTGTACTCATCGTTGTTGTTCTCGCTTGCTCTCTCGTGCGGTATGTTCCTCAAATTATTCTCTGTTGCTACGTTCCTCTCTGTAGCTACCGACTCATGATCTGTCTCGTCGTCTATTTCATCATCTACTTCGTCGTCTAATTCGTCTTCGTCTTGTGATGCCAACAAATTGTTCATCTTCAAATTCGTGAAAATATGCAATGCAAGGTCGTCGACACCGTACTTGATTCCCAATACATTGCAAATCGAAACAAGATCACCGTTCGTCGACTTTAAGTGTCCGACTTTGACACACGACTTTTAGCACCCGTCTATGGTACTCGACTTGACCTTGCATCCGACTATGACGCAAGACCTCAAACACGTCCGTCTTGTTTGACGCGCAAAAACCAACTCTCCCGTCGTCATCTCTCATTCGTTTGTCATCCCTCTTGATCGTCTTTTCTCACACGCTCACGTTCTCTCTTGATCGTCGTCTCGTCTCTCGTGTACAGTGGGATTGATACACTTCGCAAATGCACATCCTACATATATTATGTCTTAATTTTATTACTATGAATGGTTAACAGTAAAATACTGATTATAGTCTTTATCTAGTTGTATTTACAGTGGAATATTGAGGGAATGCCTTTTAAGTGGCTCCACAATACCCGCAAGACCAGAGTTATTCGATTGATGAGGATAAAGCACGTTCTTTAAAAAATCGAATTAAACACTTATTCCATTGTTACCATAACAACTTAGGAAAGCTTTTGGGTTTACTTCCTAATTATTACATATTTGGGCCTATTCAAGATAAACCTTTCCACCATTTACTTCGATATTCGTGCATCTACTTCTTATTCTAAGTATCAAGTAAAAAAATATAACATAAACTTATAATCAATTATACATGTCGATTTCTGTCACTGCTCAAATGTAAAAATGTACATTAGTCTGCTAGCTAGAAAAATTGGCCATGTCCGCCTGTTTTTAGCTCTCTGAAAGCAATAGCTAATTGGATGAATTCCGGTCTTAAATAAGGTGAGCTCCTCGGACGCCCAATCGAACTACCAAACAACCAAATTTCCCCATTGTAAAGAGCAAAAGATATAAATTGCATTAACAATCCAGATGTTTACTTATTTTTAAATACAAATATGGGTCGAAAAAAGTTATTAAAGAATTTTAAAAAATTTGTAGTATCGTTGTCAATTCTAATGCAAAAAAATTCAATATATACATAAGCCTTATTTCCTTTCATTTGCTTTGTCCTCCTCTTTCTTCACCTTAACCAAAACTTTTTGGTCATTTCTAGCGATATTTATCTTGGTGTCCTCTTCTTTTCCAGTTAATCGACCTTAGCTGCGGCCTTAAGCCATTCTTTTTTATTTCTAATTTTTTCTACTTCTTTACCAACTGACTTCAGGCTTTTGACCGCCATTTTTTTCACGTTATCGGCCACACGACGTTTTTTCTTGATACTCCTCGGCTTGGGAGTCGGACTTCTAGTGAGTGGGCGTACCTCACGGGAAACATTTCGAAAATTTTCGATACGCTATATGTAGTTGTAGCAATAGTACAAGCATTAAAAGCGAGATGAGAGCGGAGCAAACAAAATAAATTTTGTGCTACTGCTACGGAGCATTTCCTTTTCTGTTGCTGTCGTAGCAATTACGTAGTCGCTCTCGTAGCAACTTCGTAGTCGCTCTCATAGTAGATCTGTACTAGAGGTGGGCATGGGCCGAAATGTTACATCCAACCCAACTCAGCCCATGGGCTTAAACTTTCACCCGACATTCAGAGGAAACTGTAATTCCACAAACTGGGAGCACAACAGGGATAAATCCAACATGCAAGTTAACATGGACAAGAGGGTGCATCTATTAGCAGTGGCCACGATCGCTGGGTAACATGAGTCAGCCAATGCTTTTGGTTCTTGGATTTGGCGCTTACACTCACACTTACACTCACACTCACTTCTTTTCTTCTTCTGATTCTTTCTTTCCTTTCCCGTCTCTGCCCATAGACGACGCAACGCACGCAAAAACTATAAAAGTAATCCTAAAAATAAGCCGGAAAAACAAATATTAAAGCACTTCAATATAATTCGCATTTCTTATAGTTTCCTATACAAACGCAGTAATATTAATTGGTCTCTTGCGTCAACACGGCTTCGCGCAAATCTTCGTTTAATATTTTAAAATATTTTGAAGATGATGGGTCATCATATGTACAGTGCAAATCTTGTGATCGGTTATTAAAGATGGATCGTACATTTAATTTGAAAAAACATTTATTGGAGTGCACAAAATAAAAATAGATATTCAAGACAACGAGTCCTCCTGTTCAGAAAACATATCTCAACCCAGGAAAGAATAATCAAAGTGAAAATAAACAAAACCAGAGTGCCGGGGCTAACTTCGACCGTGTCAAAGTTTGTATACCCTTGCAACTTTTATGGTAACTCTTTCCTTACTTATAGCCATCAAAATGGGAAAACGTTCAAGCTAAAAAGGTTAATGTTTGCGAAAGAACGGCCTACAATCTTAGCATAAGAAAAAACTAAGATATTGATCAAAGTCACTGTTTTCCACCGATCGTTCCTATGGGAGCTATATGATATAGTCACCCGATCTTTATCAAATTCAGCACAGTCATTAACAGATATATTAAACTAACAAATGTTTAATTTGAAAGCAATCGCGTCAAAAGTAACGAAATTATTGACAAAGTCACTGTTTTCGAAGATCGTTCCTATGGGAGCTATATGATATAGTCACCCGATCTTGATCGAATTTGGCACAGTCGTTTATATGTGTAATTAACTCACCAATATTAAATTTCACTACAATAGCTCAAAAAATAACGAAGTTATTGAGAAAGCCACTGTTCGTGACTTTGGCATTTGTATGGGAGCTATATGATATAGTGGTCCGATCCGGCTGAATCCGAGATATACAACCCTGCAGTATATACAAGCCTACATGCAAAATTTCAACTCTGTAGCTCCAACGGTCTAGGAGGAGTTTGCGTTGATCCAGACGGACGGACGGACGGACGGACGGACAGACGGACGGACGGACGGACAGACGGACGGACATGGCTATATGAACTCGTCTCGTCATCCTGATCAAGAATATATATACTTTATATGGTCGGAAATGCTTCTTCTATGCGTTGCACACTGCTGACCAAAATTAATATAGCCTTTTTGCAAGGGTATAAAAACAGTTGATTCGTTCGTACATAGGCCTGGTGACAGAACAAAGTATCCTTTCAATGTTCTAAATTCAGAAAACATGAAAAATATAATAGTCCGATTTGTGATGGTCTTGCAGAAAATAACGGAAAAGGCTTTAAAGTAAATGGCAATAAATGCAAAACATGCTAAAATATGTGGCGGAAACATACGCACCGAAATGCAACAAGAACTGCTCGGTCCATTGTCCATGTATGATGTAATTGAAACAATTTGATTCAATCGGATATTGTACTTGTCCAAAGTTGCTATTATTTCTTTGGCCACATTTTCTGATGTACTTCCACTAGCGCCTTTTATTTCAGACAAGCCTAATATCCGGGATACAATTTCAGTTTCATTAATAAATTGCGCACTTATTCCAAAAATATTACGGTTGAGCCGAGTTGCGCTACCTATTTTTAAGACAGTAATCGACCGTGCAGTTCTTGTTGCATTTCGGTGCGTATGTTTTCCGCCACATATTTTAGCATGTTTTTGCATTTATTGCCATTTACTTTAAAGCCTTTTCCGTTATTTTCTGCAAGACCATCACAATCGGACTATTATATTTTCATGTTTTCTGAATTTAGAACATTGAAAGGGATACTTTGTTCTGTCACCAGGCCTATGTACGAACGAATCAACTGTTTTTATACCCTTGCAAAAAGGCTATATTAATTTTGGTCAGAAGTGTGCAACGCATAGAAGGAAGCATTTCCGACCATATAAAGTATATATATTCTTGATCAGTATGACGAGACGAGTTCATATAGCCATGTCCGTCCGTCCGTCCGTCCGTCTGTCCGTCCGCCTGCATCAACGCAAACTCCTCCTAGACCGTTAGAGCTACAGAGCTGAAATTTGCAGGTAGGCTTGTATATACTGCAGGGGTTGTATATCTCGGATTCAGCCGGATCGGATCACTATATCATAAAGCTCCCATACAAACGCCAAAGTCACCAACAGTGGCTTTTCTCAATAACTTATTATTTTCTGAGCTATTATCGTGAAATTAAATATTGGTCAGTTTACTACACATATAAACAACTGTGCCAAATTTGATAAAGATCGGGTGACTATATCATATAGCTCACATAGGAACGATCGGTGGAAAAGAGTGACTTTGATCAATATCTTCGTTATTTCCTATACTAAGATCGTAGGCCGATCTTTCGCAAACAGAACCCTTTTTAGATAAAACGTTTTTCCATTTTGATGGCTATAGGTAAGGAAAAAGATACCAAAAAAGTTGCAAGGGTATACAAACTTTGACGCGGTCGAAGTTAGCCCCGGCCCTCTGGTTTATTTTATTTATGTAGGTCACAATAGAACGAGCATTTTCATCATAAAAACTTGTACTGGCCGACAATCGAAATAGGTTAAACCACGACACTTTGGAAAATATTTTACTGATTAAACTAAACTCATCTCATTTGTATCGTGCCATCGACAACTTTCCTTCATTTGAAGACGAAATTTTTAATTTCTTAATATGCTTTATTCGTGTACATATATGTGGGGTTGGGTTGGTAACGCCGAATGGCCAGACAACCCCAAAACAGCTGTTTAACGACGGTGTGGCAAGCGATCCATATGAGACGAGGTGGCAAGCGAACCACGAAAGCGACGTTGTGACAATGCTGCTACGACAAGAGGAAGAAGAACTTTTTAAGTCGAGCCAACGACGAGAATACGTGTTTTAAAAGATGTATTAAAGACGAAAGACGGGTATTAAAATAAGTGTTAAAGACGAATACGTGTAAAAACCTAAAGACGAAACAATTACCATTCAATTCAAACATTTTTATAGTTACTAAAACCTAATTATTAAAATAAAACCTATTACCATATAACTAAATATAAATCAAACGGGACTACTTATTTCTACGGAATCGGAACCTAGTCCACAAAATTGGGCGCTCGTCCGCGATCGGTAAAAGAGAATGGTAAAAAGAGAATGCTGAAAGTGAATTGTGAAAAGAAAACTGTGAAAAAATTGCTGAAAAAAAAGTATAAAGAAGTTAAAGGAAAAGTGACTAATAGAATATAAAACAATAAATGCTGTAAAAAATAACCCAATTTTTTTTCCCCCATCATAAACAAATGCCGTGTTTAAAAAATTTTATTAATGCTAAAATTGCTAGTGCCAGTAGAACAAGCATTACTGCTTTGCATAAGTATGTATATGAGCGAAAGGGAGACAGAAGCAATCGGCAACGGTTAAGAGAATTTTCTGGATTCAGCTTCGATGAGAATGACACGCAATACGAAAGCAAGAAAAAATACGTTGAACAGAACTTGTCCGAACGTGATCTCGTGTCTATATGTAACATACTCGGTATAGGGCACGAAGTAGAGAATTTGCAGTCACAAATATTCCACGAACTTCGCAATTTGTTTTGTGAAAACGAAGAGCGTAACGACGAAAGCAGCGACGAATTTGACGACCAAGAGGGTAACGAAAGTGCCGCTCTCAGTAGTGTGTATAATGATGCAGAAGAAAACGTTGAACAGAAAGAGGAATAGAATTCACAAAGATGTAAGAGAAACAGTGGAGACGAAAAACGTTATAGTGACATTTCTATGCGTTTTGGTATGATCTTTCGTGACATAGAGGACACAATTAGAACATTCGATGGAACAAATTCAATTGGAATTGAGGAATGGCTTTCAGAATTCGAAGATCAGGCTCTTTTGATGGACTTTAATGACCTTCAAAAAGTCGCTAATAGGCAATGTCAAGCTATTTGTTTTCAGTGAAAGAGGTATTAATTCTTGGTCAATACTCAAAAATGCATTATTAAGCGAGTTTAGGCAGACCGTATCGAGCAAAGAATTACATAAACAACTGAGTGAAAGAAAGCGAAACAAAAGTGAAAATGTGCAAGAATATTTTTATAAAATGAAAGACATTGTATCGCGCGGTAGAATCGAAGATCAAGCTCTAATTCAATATATAATCGACGGGATAGATGAACGTGAAACTAATAAATCTGTTTTATACTGTGCAAATGACTTAAAGAATTTTAAATCAAAACTAAGAAGCTATGAAACAATGTGTTAAAAATCCAAAGCAGTCGACCGCAGTGTTTTTGTTAAAAAGATGGCAAGTAACGAAATATTCAAAAATAAAGAAGTCAGCTGTTATAGTTGTGGACATAAGGCCATATGGCAAGTGATTGCATCAATAAAGACAAAGGTCGAAAATGTTTTAAGTGTAACCAATTTGGGCATAAGCCGGTTAAAACAAAGTCAACCCACATCGTGATGAACATAACATTAAATGCCGAAACCCCAATATTTTCGCGTCCGCGCAGACTACCGTTTTAAGAAACCAAAATAGTCGATAAACAAATTGAAGAGTGGATAAACAACGATATAATTAAGAATCTAATTCAGAGCTTACAAGTTCTGTAGTCCTCGTCAAAAAGCGTGACGGCTCATCGAGACTTTGTATTGATTTAGACGCATCAATAAGGTAATTGTAAAAGATCGTTTTCCCCTGCCTCTTATTGAAGACCAACTTGATAGACTCCAAGATGCAAAGGTATTCAGTACAATAGATCTGAAAAACGGATTTTTTCACGTACCAGTGGCCGAATCAAGTAAGAAGTACACATCGTTTGTGACTCAGAATGGCCAATATCAATTTATGAAAGTACCTTTTGGGCTCTTCAATTCGCCTGGTGTGTTTCAACGGCACATTAACGCAATATTTCGACCCCTTACTCGCCGAGGTATTGCACTTCCCTACATAGACGACGTAATAATTCCAGCAAAAGATGAAAAAGAAGCTGTTTTAAATTTAAAAGAAGTCATTACTACCTGCAAAGATTATGGACTGGAACTCAACATTAAGAAGTGTCATTTTTTGAAAGACGAATCCAATTCTTAGGACATATTATTAAAAATCAGATGTTGTATCCGACCGAAAAGAATGAAGCCGTTTCTAAATTCAAAATTCCTCAGACACCTAAGCAATTGCAAAGTTTTTTGGGTTTAAGTGGGTATTTCAGAAAATTTACACCCAACTACGCAATCATTGCAAAGCCATTAACAGACTTGCTGAAATCCAATAATAAATTCTATCTAGGTTCAGCAGAAGAGTAAGCTATCAATTTATTAAAGAAAAAGTTGACCGAAAATCCAGTTTTAAAGATGTATAACCAGAAGTACGAAACTGAAGTTCATACAGATGCTTCAATAGATGGATTTGGTGCAGTCCTATTGCAAAAATCAGATGAAGACGACGAATTACACCCCGTTTATTTTATGAGTAAGAAGACTACAGATGCTCAGCGCAAGAATTCGAGTTATGAGCTGAAAGTTCTAGCATTAGGAATCAATTTTCGTTTGATAACTGACTGCAATGCTTTTACGAAGACACTTGATAAGCAAAGTTTGTGCACAAGAGTTGCACGTTGGGTCTTATTTCTACAAGAGTATAATTTCAAAGTTGAACATCGTCCTGGAACACGTATGAAGCATGTAGACGCCCTGAGTAGATATCCAATATTAACAATAACTGAAGATAGTATGAGTATCAGACTAAAGCAAGCTCAAATGCAAGACGAACAACTTAAAGCTATTGAGCAAGTACTTACCGATAAAAGCAGTCCTATGACAACTATTTTTTAAAGTAAGATATTTTGAACAAGCTTGTAAATGACGTCGAATTAATTGTAGTACCAAACAGTATGCAGAAACAAATAATTAGCCGAGCACATGACAGAGGTCACTTCGCAATCAAAAAGACAAAGCAGTTGATTTGCAAGGATTATTATATACCAAACATCGAGGATAAAATCGAAAATACATAAGCTGCTGTATACCGTGTATCATGAGTAATCGCAAAAGAGGTAAGCAGGAGGGTCTGCTACATCCACTGCAAAAAGAAGACGTCCCGTTGCACACATATCATGTAGATTTTTTGGGTCCCCTTGACTAGACGCATAAGAATTATAAGCATATCCTAGCCGTAATTGACTCATTCACTAAATTCTGTTGGCTTTATCCGACGAAGTCAACAACTGCAAACGAAGTTATATCAAAGCTGTCTGAACAGAGTTCAATTTTCGGTAATCCTTCAACAATTATTTCGGATAGAGGAGCTGCTTTCACCGCAGATATCTTTATTCAGTATGGCCGAGATGAAAACTCCTTGGTTTGGAAGTCGGACTTCTAGTGAGTGGGCGTACCTCACGGGAAACGTGGCCAAAAGGGGCCATCACCATTACTTTCGTATTAGGGGAAAATACCGCCTTCTTCACTTCGATCTTAGGTTTAACTTTGTCCGCTTTAAAACCTTGGAACTTTGGACGAGCATTAAATTTAGAAAATTTTGGCGCTCCTTCCGCATGGAAGTAGGAAATGAGGCAGGTAAACTAGGCAAATGGACATGGCCCAGTTTTCACTTTTTATTTTTCACTTTCCCGCCTACTGCCTTTGTCGGTCAGTGTCTGATCAGGATTTCATAATAATCTTTCTATTAACATCTTTTAGATGTGATTCCATTAAATATTATATTTAAGTCTAATATATTATGTCTTAATTTTATTTCTATGAATGGTTAACAGTAAAATACTGATTATAGTCTTTAATCTAGTTGTATTTACAGTGGAATATTGAGGGAATGGCTTTTAAGTGGCTCCACAATACCCGCAAGACCAGATTTATTCGATTGATGAGGACAGAGCACGTTCTTTAAAAAATCGAATTAAACACTTATTCCATTGTTACCATAACAACTTAGGAAAGCTTTTGGGGTTACTTCCTAATTATTACATATTTGGGCCTATTCAAGATTAACCTTTCCACCATTTACTTGGATATTCTTGCATCTACTTCTTATTCTAAGTATCAAGTAAAAAAATATAACATAAACTTATAATCAATTATACATATCGTCTTCTGTCACTGCTCAAATGTAAAAATGTACATCAGTCAGCTAGTTAGAAAAATTGGCCATGTCCGCCTGGTTCTAGCGCTATGGAAATCGATGCATCCTTCCACTTTGGCTTCGGCTTCATAATTTGGATGCGCCAATCTGTCGCCATTTGAGGAACTTGTTTTTACTTGAGATTTGTTTTAATTATTAGAACTATACTCTCTCGAGCACGATTTTCTTTTCGGCTTTGCAACTTGTTTCTTCGCCTGAGGCGTCGACTTGATATTTCGCGCCTTTTTTGTTTTGGCTCTTTTCCCCTTTTTTTTCGCCTAACTTCGAGAATTTTCTCGCGACGCTACGGCGGCTTCGAATTTCACAACTTTATGCAACTGATTTTTAAGACCACGCGTCTGCAAAGGATGTTTTGTTTTGAATGGTACAACTTAATGTTTTTAGCTACTTGTAACAACTTTAACAACTTTTTAGCAGCATATAACAACTTAGCAACTTTTAAGAAAACAACACTCTACTTTTCGCGATCACATATGGATTTAAGTCTATGTATTTGACACGGGCGAGCCCCTAAATGTAAGGTTTAGATTAATTTAATGTTTATTATAATGGTTATTTAACAGGTTCATGTAAATACAGAGTAAATATATATGATGCATGTACTAGTTTTAAATCGACTTTTTACACAAGTTTTGAGACAACTTCGTACTTCGGCTGACGACCAACGAGAGAGACTACCAACTGAAAGCCGATTACCCAACGAACACTTGCTTCCGAGCCAGACTACCCAACAAACAGTGTAGAACGGTGTGTTGCCAGCTATCTGGTATCTCTATGTCTTACATAAATGTGTAACTCAATTGTGCATTCTCGTTTCTTTGATCTTCTAGATAGTCCTTTTTATTTTTTGTTCAGTTCAGTTCTCTATTCAATTTGCAAAGAAAGTTATATAAATCTGAAGCAAGGTTGACGAGAGGTTGAAAATGATTAATTAAATTTTAATATCCGTTTTGATTTGATTTTTCATTCATTTCACTTCTCTTATCCACTTGTTTTTTTAAGAATTCTGATTTCATTTTCTTTTCTGTGTTTATAGCAAATTTCGTTGAGCAGATATCTCTTGAATGTTTGGAGAATTCGTAAAGATATATGTGTAGGATTGCGTGAGAACCCCTAATGGTATCAGAATGCCGATAACGATATTAGTTTGATAGATATCGATAGATGGTCAATCGGAGAGAGAGAGATGCTTGAGTTGCTGGACGAAGAGGTTGTGTTGGTCTCGTTAAATTAAAAGTGTTCAATAAGATGGTTTCTTTTTCTTTTGTTAATAATTAAATAAAAACCAGAGGGCCGGGGCTAACTTCGACCGCGTCAAAGTTTGTATACCCTTGCAACTTTTATGGTAAATCTTTCCTTACCTATAGCCATCAAAATGGAAAAACGCTCGAGCTAAAAAGGTTAATGTTTGCGAAAGAACGGCCTACAATCTTAGCATAAGAAAAAACTAAGATATTGATCAAAGTCACTGTTTTCCACCGATCGTTCCTATGGGAGCTATATGATATAGTCACCCGATCTTTATCAAATTCAGCACAGTCATTAACAGACATATTAAACTAACAAATGTTTAATTTGAAAGCAATCGCGTCAAAAGTAACGAAGTTATTGACAAAAGTCACTGTTTTCGAAAGATCGTTCCTATGGGAGCTATATGATATAGTCACCCGATCTTGATTAAATTTGGCACAGTCGTTTATATGTGCATTTAACTCACCAATAAAAAATATATGTATGCACATATATCCCAAAAGCTACTGAACTTAAGTTGCCGCCAGGTGGTCTACTCCTTGCCATTATGACACCATCAAACACATACCACAAAATGATTATGATAAATCGCCGCATAAGAGTCTCATCTGGGGAACAATCGAATAAATAATATATACATATGTAGAAAGGCTGAGTCCACTGGACCAAAATAAAATATACTCTTCACACCACTTTGCTTTTATGTATGTATCTTAGCTTATCATTATACCCTTGCAAAAAGGGTATATTAATTTTGGTCAGAAGTGTGCAACGCATAGAAGGAAGCATCTCCGACCATATAAAGTATATATATTCTTGATCAGCATGACGAGACGAGTTCAAATAGCCATGTCCGTCCGTCCGTCCGTCCGACCGTCCGTCCGTCTGGATCAACGCAAACTCCTCCTAGACCGTAAGAGCTACAGAGCTGAAATTTTGCATGTAGGCTTGTATATACTGCAGGCGTTGTATATCTCGGATTCAGCCGGATCGGACCACTATATCATATAGCTCCCATACAAACGGCAAAGTCACGAACAGTGACTTTTCTCAATAACTTCATTATTTTCTGAGCTATTGTCGTGAAATTTAATATTGGTAAGTTAATTACACATATTAACTGCTACGCCAAATTTGATCAAGATCGGGTGACTATATCATATAACTCCCATAGCAACGATCTTTCGAAAACAGTGACTTTTTTCAATAACTTCGTTACTTTTGACGCGATTGCTTTCAAATTAAACATTTGTTAGTTTAATATATCTGTTAATGACTGTGCCGAATTTGATAAAGATCGGGTGACTATATCATATAGCTCCCATAGGAACGATCGGTGGAAAACAGTGACTTTGATCAATATCTTTCCTATGCTAAGATTGTAGGCCGTTCTTTCGCAAGCTTTAGCTTTTTTAGAAAAAACGTTTTTCCATTTTGATGGCTATAGGTAAGGAAAGAGTTACCATAAAAGTTGCAAGGGTATACAAACTTTGACACGGTCGAAGTTAGCCCCGGCCCTCTGGTTTTATATAAAGTTTAATTAAAAGAAAAAGTGCCCTTGGGCACCATCAGAATTACGGCAAAGGGCTTCGCCTCAAGTAAGTTAATCCCCAGTTTTGATTAACGTCAAAAAGGTTGAAAATTCACGAAAATTACCAAATTTTATTCAATTTAAGCAACCGTTCCTTGAAGTTCTCATTCGACTGGAGCTACACGTTACTTGCTCAGTATATTTTATAGTTTCAATTCGAGCACAACCAAAAATTTCTCTACTCTCGAATTGACTACAAAATTTTTTTGACTACAATATTTTATTTTTTAGAAATATTTTTTTTCTTGTGAAATTGCTAAGTTCCTTAGGGCTACATTAGAAAAAATGGCTTATGTTCCACTTCGCGGATTTAAGCCCATCCTGATGCGCACGGTCGTCCCAATGATCGGACGTGCCCTTAGCCAGCAGGGAAGTCAGACCAAGATGAAGGACGAAGTACGTAAGGGATTAATTGCTGCCCGACAGTTCGCCCAGTTGGATAATTACAAAGCCAAGGTGATAAATCATATTGCTATTGAGCAATTTTGATAGAAACAACATATTATTTTCTTCATATTTCAGATGCACGCTCTGCGTCGTTTTTTTATACCATACACCCATAGGGTGAAATGGTATATGAAAGTCACCAAAATGTATGTAACAGGCAGAAGGAAGCATCTCCGACCCCACAAAGTATATATATTCTTGATCAGGATCAACAACCGAGTCGATCTAGCCATGTCCGTCCGTCCGTCCGTCCATCCGTCCGTCCGTCCGTCTGTCCGTCTGTCCGTATGAACACCTAGATCTCGGAGACTGTAAGAGCTAGAGCCACAAAATTCGGTATGTAGTATGTAAAGTAATCAAGTTTATTTCAAATTTTTGCCACGCCCCTTTCCGCCCCCGCAATTTAAATAAAGCGTTTATCTCAAAAACTATTCTAGCTAGAGACACTATTTGGTATGTATATTCGCTTAGTAAATGCACACATTTTATATTTATAAAAATTTTGCACGCCCTTTTCCGCCCCCCTAAATTTAAAAAACTTGATTATCTCCCATATTTTTTTACCTTATTCGATTAAATTTGGCACACTTAAATTTAATACTAATATCTAGCACAATACCAAATTTGATCAAAATCGGACAAAAAACAGTCGAGGGTTCTCGTATGATTGAGTGAGCGAGATACTAAGATATGCTTGTAAGAAGCATGTGAAAATGCATTTGTTTAATAGAGTTAAAAAATTTGCTTTACTGGTGTATGGTATACCTAAGTCGGCGAGACGACCTTGCAAAAAGGGTATATTAATTTTGGTCAGAAGTGTGCAACGCATAGAAGGAAGCATTTCCGACCATATAAAGTATATATATTCTTGATCAGCACGACGAGACGAGTTGAAATAGCCATGTCCGTCCGTCCGTCCGTCCGTCCGTCCGTCCGTCCGTCCGTCCGTCCGTCCGTCCGTCCGTCCGTCCGTCCGTCCGTCCGTCCGTCCGTCTGTCCGTCTGTCCGTCCGTCTGGATCAACGCAAACTCCTCCTAGACCGTAAGAGCTACAGAGCTGAAATTTTGCATGTAGGCTTGCATATACTGCAGGCGTTGTATATCTCGGATTCAGCCGGATCGGATCACTACATCATATAGCTCCCATACAAATGACAAAGTCACGAACAGTGACTTTTCTCAATAACTTTGTTATTTTATGAAGTATTGTCGTGAAATTTAATATTGGTGAGTTAATTACACATATAAACGACCAAATTTGATCAAGATCGGGTGACTATATCATATAGCTCCCATAGGAACGATCTTTCGAAAACAGTGACTTTTGTCAATAACTTCGTTACTTTTGACGCGATTGCTTTCAAATTAAACATTTGTTAGTTTAATATATCTGTTAATGACTGTGCCGAATTTGATAAAGATCGTGTTACTATATCATATAGCACCCATAGGAACGATCGGTGGAAAACAGTGACTTTGATCAATATCTTCGTTATTTCCTATGCTAAGGTTGTAGGCCGTTCTTTCGGACACATTAGCCCTTTTAGCTTAAACGTTTTTCCACTCTGATGGCTATAGGTAAGGAAAAAGTTACCAAAAAAGTTGCAAGGGTATACAAACTTTGACGCGGTCGAAGTTAGCCCCGGCCCTCTGGTTTTTTTTAACTTTCAAGTTTAATATTGTAAATTGATATCAAAACAGGCGTTTCCATTGCCACTCAAAATTGCATAGATGTGAAGAAAAAATTTTCTATATTAACATATCGCGGAATTGGCTGTAATAATTGTATGAATTTCACATGGAAGAAGACTTTTCAATAATCCTCATTTAAAACAGGGCTGAAAATGTTTCAAAGCATCTTATCCATAATTCAAAATATAAATATGTAACTAAATTGTGCGTTCTCGTTTCTTTGATTTTCTAGATAGTCCTTTTTATTTTTATACCCTTGCAAAAAGGGTATATTAATTTTGGTCAAAAGTGTGCAACGCATAGAAGGAAGCATCTCTGACCATATAAAGTATATATATTCTTGATCAGCACGAAGAGACGAGTTCAAATCGCCATGTCCGTCCGTCCGCCCGTCCGTCCGTCCGTCCGTCCGTCCGTCCGTCCGTCTGGATCAACGCAAACTCCTCCTAGACCGTAAGAGCTAAAGAGCTGAAATTTTGCATGTAGGCTTGTATATACTGCAGGCGTTGTATATCTCGGATTCAGCCGGATCGGATCACTATATCATATAGCTCCCATACAAATGCCAAAGTCACGAACAGTGGCTTTTCTCAATAACTTCGTTATTTTTTGAGCTATTGTAGTGAAATTTAATATTGGTGAGTTAATTACACATATAAACGACTATGCCAAATTTGATCAAGATCGGGTAACTATTTCATATAGCTCCCATAGGAACGATCTCTCGAAAACAGTGACTTTTGTCAATAACTTCGTTACTTTTGACGCGATTGCTTTCAAATTAAACATTTGTTAGTTTAATATATCTGTTAATGACTGTGCCAAATTTGATAAGGATCGGGTAACTATATCATATAGCTCCCATAAGAACGATCGGTGGAAAACAGTGACTTTGATCAATATCTTGGCCGTTCTTTCGGAAACATTAGCCCTTTTAGCTTAAACGTTTTTCCACTTTGATGACTATAGGTAAGGAAAAAGTTACCAAAAAAGTTGCAAGGGTATACAAACTTTGACGCGGTCGAAGTTAGCCCCGGCCCTCTGGTTTGTGGTTCAGTTCTCTATTCAATTCGCAAAGAAAGTGTTATAAATCTGAAGAAAGGTTGACGAGAGGTTGAAAATGATAAATTACATTTTTATTTCCGTTTTGATTTGATTTTCATTCATGCCACTTCTCTTATCAACTTGTTTTTAAGAATTCTGATGTCTTTTTCTTTCAGTGTTTATAGCAAATCTCGTTGAGCAGATATCTCTTGAATGGTTGGAGAATTTGTAAAGACATATGTATATATTATGTAGCGTTGATTTAATGATCGTTACTATATTTATTTATTTATTAATATTTGAATTGTTTGATGACAATCGAGTTAAATATATTGTTAATATTTAAACATACTTATAGAAATAACACTGGACTACTTATGGACCTTGAAGTGCGATTCAGTTGACAGTCTCTTTGCGAATAATCTACGGCCTCTTTAACAAGCTGTCTCTCAACTTATATAATGATCCTATGCCCTGCCCTCTCTACTACTACTAGAAAGTTCGGCCACTACGTGTTTGTCTCTTCTCTTCTATCACTTTCGATTGCTCTCTCTCAATGCCATTGAACGGTCCCCACAATTTCATATATACATATATACATCCGATACAGTTGATGTCCTATTAGGCCCTTCCGCCTGTCCAACTTTCTCTTATTACATATCTTCCATGATTTTTAATCGCCGTTACTTTATAGGGTCCTAAATACTTCCCTTTAAGTTTCAGATTACCGCCATATTGGGTACGCTTAATAGCAACCAAATCATTTATTTTGAATCGTTTTCTCTCTTTTCTCTTTAGATTAGCTGGCTTCTTGTTCTTCTCCTGAATTTGTTTTATATTTTCAACTGCCTCCATTCGTATTTTTTCCTGTGTTTTGCTAGTTCTTCGATTAGAAGATCATCGAGTAGTTCTTTAAGGTTTACATCCTCTGATCAACGCATGTCAATACCGGTTAGAATTTTAAAAGGAGCTATCTTTGTACTTCTAGGTGCCATATCGTTGATTTGCTGAACTTTCCCTACGTATTTATACCATGAAGCTGGATTATTTAAACTCATTTTAGCTAGCATTGGAATAACAATCTTGTGAATCCTTTCAACCTGCCCATTTCCTCGCGGTACTCCGATGGTAATCAAAAAATGCACGATGTCGTGATCCTCGCAATACTTTTTGAAAATGTGCGATGAAAAAGTAGCGCCTCTATCAGATATCAATCGTACTGGGTTCCCAAAATTTGTTGCTTGAACTTCTAAACACCGTCTCACTTCATCTACGCCTGTGCTCCTAGTGGGATACAACCAAACGTACTTAGAAAAACTATCTATAATAACCAACAAGTAATTATATCGTTTATTTGTAAGTTCCATTGGTCCGATGTGATCAATATGGTAAGAGCAAAGTGGTTTGTCACCCTTTTCTATTGAAGTTAGATATCCCTCTCTTTTGCCAGTCTTTGCGTTAATAACAATACACTCCACACAACTATGTACCACACGAATAACCTCATCTCTCAATTCGGGAATATATTGACGGAAAAATTACCCTGGGTATGTCCAAGTCTAATAATCTCATGTTTCATTGCCGAAGGCACTTCAATCAATTCACAATTAGGGTCTTTAAAGAGAATCTCGTTCTCTATATAGAAGTCTTTATAACTTTCCTTTTCGACTAGCGTCCTTACTGCCTTGGTCCACTCATCTTGCAACTGAGCTTCTCTTAATCGATGTTTAATAGTGTAGTGATCGATGTACGATAAGATAATCAAAATCCTGAAGATACATAGCCCAACGAGCAACTCTCAAAGGAACATCTTTCTTTTTCATGGTCATAGCGCATGCGTTACAATCAGTAACTATTGTGAATCGAGATCCTACGACATAAACACGCCATTTGGTTAGTGCTCCAATTATAGCAAGCACTTCGAGTTCGTAAGAATGATACCTTTCTTCGCACAATTTTGTCTTACGACTCATATATTCAACGGGATGAAATGAATTATCCTCTGGATGCTTTTGTAACAAAGCTGCCTCAAATCCGTATTTCGAAACATCCGCATGTATTTCAGTTTGCAATTTCGGGTTAAACAATTTAAGGACGGGTTCTTTAGTCAACACAGTCTAGTCTTAGTTCTTCGAAAGCCAGTTTGTGTATATCTTTGAATTCAAACTTCGAATCCTTACGCATTAAATCAGGCAACGGTTTTGCGATTACTGCATACCGTTCAATAAACTTTCTAAAATAGGAAGTTAGACCCAAAAATCTTTGTAACCCCTTTTTGCTACTTGGGATAGGAAAATTCGAAACAGCTCTTATCTTTTCTTTGCTCGGCGTTATGGTACCATTTTCCACATCATACCCTAAAAATAGGACTTTTCGTTGCAGCATCTGACATTTACTCCAATTAATTCGTAAACCGTTTTTGCCTGACACGTCTAGTACGCGTTTTAGCTTGGCCAAACCATCGTCGATACCTGTACTTGGAATGATGATGTCGTCTATGTAGACTACACAATCGCTTGCTTTAATCAAATCTCCGAACACAACCATTATGAATCTTGTATATACAGCTGGTGAATTTAAATTACCGAAAGGAACATACAGGAATTCATATTGTCCACTCTAAGTAACAAAAGAAGTGTATTTCTGAGAGCTTTCTACTACCGGTACATGGAAAAACCCGTTTGTTAAGTCTAAAGTTGAAAACATATTGGCACCTTGTAACTTTTCTAAAACGCTATCCATATGAGCCATGGGAAAGTTATCACGAAGAATCTTTTCGTTTAATTTCCTGTAGTCACAGCATAAACGCTTCTGACCATTCTTTTTCGAGACTAAGACAACTGGAGACGCATACTCAGAAGTACTAGTTTTAATTATAATAATGGCTAGCAGAGAACCATTCTTGAATTTGTTTATCAACGATTTCCTGATCACAAAGGGCTAAACGTCTCGGGTGCTGATACACAGGTATTTCGTCGCTCAATATAAATTTCATGCTTACTGGTGCTGTCGTGTATTATGAACTTTAGCAAGTGCTCCTTGTTTTTGACTGGTTGATAACTCAGTTCTAACTTGTACATCTCTAAGGTGGCATAAAGACTTGCATACCGGACATTCTTGATTTGTCGAAACATAACTAATTATACAATTTCTATGGAATGAGTGCATACTTGGTTGTTGCCCTCTCGTGTAAGTCTGAGATAAATTGTGAACAAATACACACTTGTGATGAGGATGATCGTGGTGCCTCCTCGCAATCTTCATCACTATGTGTTCATGTCATTTTAAATATTTGATAGCGTTTTCAAATCAACCAAATGTTATTAAATTTCCTTTTTTTTATACCCTTGCAGAGGGTATTATAAAATTGGTCAGATGTTTGTAACGCACAGAAGGAGACTTTTCCAACCGCATAAAGTATTCATATTCTTGATCAGCATAAGAAGCTGAGTTGATGTCCGTCCGTTCGTCCGTCTGTGCGAATGCGTTTTACTCAGCCGTCTTAAGAGCTATCGGTCTGAAATTTTTATACCCTTGCAAAAAGGGTATATTAATTTTGGTCAAAGTGTGCAACGCATAGAAGGAAGCATCTCCGACCATATAAAGTATATATATTCTTGATCAGCACGACGAGACGAGTTCAAATAGCCATGTCCGTCCGTCCGTCCGTCCGTCCGTCTGGATCAACGCAAACTCCTCCTAGACCGTTAAAGCTACAGAGCTGAAATTTTGCATGTAGGCTTGTATATACTGCAGGCGTTGTATATCTCGGATTCAGCCGGATCGGATCACTATATCATATAGCTCCCATACAAATGGCAAAGTCACGAACAGTGACTTTTCTTAATAACTTCGTTATTTTCTGAGCTATTGTCGTGAAATTTAATATTGGTGAGTTAATTTCACATATAAACGACTACGCCAAATTTTATCAAGATCGGGTGACTATATCATATAGCTCCCATAGGAACGATCTTTCGAAAACAGTGACTTTTGTCAATAACTTCGTTACTTTTGCCGCGATTGCTTTCAAATTAAACATTTGTTAGTTTAATATATCTGTTAATGACTGTGCCAAATTCGATAAGGATCGGGTATCTATATCATATAGCTCCCATAGGAACAATCGGTGGAAAACAGTGACTTTGATCAATATCTTCGTTATTTCCTATGTAGGCCGTTCTTTTGGAAACATTAGCCTTTTTAGCTTAAACGTTTTTCCACTTTGATGGCTATAGGTAAGGAAAAAGTTACCAAAAAAATTGCAAGGGTATACAAACTTTGACGCGGTCGAAGTTAGCCCCGGCCCTCTGGTTCTTCGGTGTTTTTTTATTACCAGGGAAAAATAATATATGAAATCCATTAGGATCGGACCACTATATCATATAGCTCTGGAAAAACTAGAAGAAACATTTTCATAAATTTTAATTTTGTAAATTATGAAATTTACATATGTGATGTCAAGGTACAGTCAATATAAAATTCGGCTCTGCTCCCAGCTCTGCCGGCAGCGCTGCTTGTTGTCTACTACGTCTTTCGTCATCAACAGAGTACATGCATATACACACATAGACGCAACGCTACATGAACTGTATGTGTATGCGTGCGGTGCTTTGCTTTGGGAATGAGAGAAGAAGAAGAACAAATTGTAAAATAGAGAGTAAAATTGTTTTGTTTGTATATAGATGAATTGATTTGCAGAAAACAAATTTTGAACATGTAAAATTATTATTACCAAGGACTGCAAGGGTATATAAACTTCGGTAATAGCCGATGTTAGCTTCTTTGATATTTTTTTTTTGAAATCAATTTATAAATAATTTTTCTTTTCGGGTTACTCTAAGTGAAATCGGGAGTAATAATTAAATTTATCACCAGGGACTACTCTTGAAATCTGCGTTCTGTTACAATTTTTTTTTTTTGCTTAGTAACGGGAAATCGAAATTTACATAGGTACACTAATAAATTGGTAGTCTCTTTCTTTTAAGCGGTTGGGTTGGAGTCTCTTGCCTCTAAATCCCATAGTTCCATTCTCTAAAAATAATCATCTTAATTTCTTTTTTGAGTTGCACCTATATAAATGAATTTAAAAAAAGGGATTTGTTACCTATTGTAATATAGACTATTGCTATTCCGATTATGATATGTTGGGGTTGGCTGATTAAACCTCTAATGTTCTCACCAATGTCCTAACCACTCACAATTCAGCTGCTATGGGCTATACTATAAGAAATAACAAAACTGGACTGACTTGTATACATACTCTCTAGCCATGTGTCACAATCATATTTCCAGGTGATACGCATCCTATAGCAAAGAAAGAGATACAGAGTCTAGACTACCACCACGCCTTCGTTTACTCAACACTTTTCAAACCGGAGTCTAGCTCTCAGTCACTCGCCAAAAGTTAGTTGTTTCTGCTGTTTTGACTGTTCTTGTTAGACTTGAGTTCATGTTGGCAGTTAGCTTTAAAATATCTGAAACAATTTGTAAGCTATTTGAATATCCGGACCAGATCTCTGAGCATTGCCGGAGACGGTAATTCCAATGTTATTTAACTTTCACGACTTTAAATTGTTGATAGTATAGAATAAAAGTGTTGAGATTTATTCAACTTCATGGGTTTACAGAGTTATTGATGGATATATATATATTAGTAGTGAATATATTATTTTTGGTAGAACTATGAGAAACACGACCGGCATCGTGTTATGTTTGGTAGCATCTCTTTGACCCAGCGTTTCCAAAATAGGTTGGCGAACATCTCACTCTGGCGGAGCGACCATTTATAGTCGATTTGTTCCGGATCGCAAATCGGTTTTTCTCCGTTTGATGAGCCAAGCAACAGGTGATTTGGCGTAAGAGCTTCTTGGTCTTCGTCGTCCAGGGACACGTATGTCAGGGGCTTGGAGTTGACCGTCATTTCCACCTCTGCCATTGCGGTAAGAAGACTTTCATCTGAGAATTTTTGATTTGGTGTTATACGGTATAACACGGTTTTAACGGAACGCACTAAGCGCTCCCAGGCTCCTCCCATGTGAGGAGCTGACGGTGGGTTGAAGTACCACGATATTTCCTGCTGCGACAATTCTCGGTGCATTTTTGCATCTTCCAGTTGAAGTTTGTCTCTAAGAAAGGCATCGGTCCCTCGAAAATTAGTCCCGTTATCGCTATATATTTCCTTTGGTATGCCTCGGCGCGATATATGGCGTCTTAAGCCCATTAGGCATGAGTTTGTGGTTAGACTATGCACGATCTCAATGCTTATTGCTCGCATTGTGAGGCAGGTTATCAGCATGCCCCACCTTTTCAATGACTTTCTTCCATCGATAACTGTTAGTGGCCCAAAATAATCAACTCCTACATACGTAAACGCTGGCTTGAATGCACCCAGTCTAGCCCTCGGTAGGGGCGCCATTAAGGGTGCCATGGGTCGAGCACTACTCAGCTTACATTGTTGGCAATTTCGACGAATCCCTTTAAGGAGAGGTCTTAGTTTTGGAATAAAATATTTTTGCCTCACCTCATTTACTGTTGTCTCATGATTCATGTGATAATATTTTTCATGGTAGTGCCGGACTATCAGCTTTGTAACCCAGTGTTGGGTGGGTAGAGCGATTCGTCCTTTAGGGATGCCAGCGAAGCGACTGGCTCTATCGCGTACACACAATACCCCATGGTCATTTAGAAAGAGTTGTAACGTCCATAGTGGACTGCTGTGTACTCTTCGTTGTAACATTCTTGTTGTATGTTCCGATAAAGAAACATTCTGGCTTCATTAATTTGGGATGCCGGTCGGTTTGTATTCTCATTTGATATACGTATTTTCTTGATCAATTTCCTCTTATAGGCAAGCCAACATGCAATTGCCCTTGTCAATCGATTCCATTTTGAAAAGTACTCGTAATTGATTCTTACTGATTCCCTTCGCATGTGAAGGGTGTTCATTGGTAGTTTCCGTCGGCCAATCAGCCGGCGGTAGTTTTAGGAATTTGGGTCCTTCGAACCATTGTGTATATGTTTCAAGCCTATGGTGTCGTTTGGTGGCGATGTCCGCAACATTTAGTTTGCTTGGTACCCATCTCCAGTTTCTAGCATCTGTGAGCTCACATATCTCGGCTATCCTAAACATTACATATTGTTGATATCGTCGCGGATCTCCAATGAGCCACGCTAGAACCGTTTTCGAGTCGGTCCATAAGTAACATTCCTCAAAGTCGATTTCATGTTGTGATATTATATTTTTCATCAGTCGCGCTCCAGTTACTGCCGCCTGTAGCTCCAAGCGGGGTATCGAAAGCGGCTGCAACGGAGCTACCTTGGATTTGGCTGAAACGAGACTCAAAAGTATTTGGTTATTTTGTTCGATACGGAAATACGCAACGGCAGAGTAGGCGTCTTCTCCCGCATCCACGAATACGTGAATTTGAACTCGGCAGTCTTTTGCATGCCAATTTTTAAAATAGCATCTCGGAATTCGCACGTTCTCTATCAAGGGTAAGAAGGACAGCCATGATTGCCACATACCCTGCAGATTGGGTGGTATTTCCTCATTCCAATCAATCTTCGATAGCCAAACTTGTTGAAGCAGTATTTTGAGATACATCATTATACAGGATACAAAACCCATGGGGTCAAAAACTGACATCAAAACTTGTAAAATTTCCCTTTTGGTTGGTGCGACTTTTGTCGCTATTATGTTGCGCTTCAGGCGTACAAACTTTAGTGCATAGGTGAAGGCATCTTGACGGGCTCCACCGCATGCTTAATATTTTCTCATAAGAGTGTATCTCTTTACTGTTAAAGAACTGTTTTTCTTCGTAGGTTGTTGTGTCGCGAAGCGCAGCGAGTACCCGTTTGGAATTCGAACACCACTTGCGCATATGGAAACCTCCGCGTGCATGGACTTCTTTAACTTCTTTCGCTAATGTAATGGCTTCTTCTTCTTCTGAATGGCATGAATCGATGTAGTCGTCTACATAGTGACTTGACTGAATAGCTTTAGCTGCCGCAAGAAACTCGTCCGCGTGTTTCTTAGCGTTCAAGTCGCGCACATAGTGCGCTATACAGGGTGAGCACGTGGCTCCAAATGTCAACACATTTAATTGGAAAGTTTCTACGACTCCGGTTGTCTGATTTTGCCATAGGAATCGTTGTGCTTTAGCGTCTTCTTCTCGTACTGCTATTCGATGGAACATTTCGGCGATGTCACCGCTCACGCCGATTGCTCTCATCCTAAAGTTGTACATAATCTGCAGCAAGGGCACGAGCAAATCGGGCCCCTTTAGAAGAAAGTCATTTAGGGCTACTCCTGATGATTGAGCTGCCGCGTTCCACACCAATCTGACCATGTCAGGTTTATGTGGATTTCGTACAGTAAAAATGGGTAAATACCATGCGTTTTCGGGTTTCTCCCTGATTTCTTCCTCTGGCAACTTTCTGGCATAGCCTTTGGCTATCAAGTTTTGTATTTGATTATGTTGCTCATTCGCAAAAGGAGGGTCTGCTGCCATTTTCTTTTGCATGCATAAGAGTCGTCGTTTTGCTACCGGCAGGCTATTTGGAAATACACGGGCCCCATCTTTCCAAAGCAATCCCGTGGTGTACGTCCGCGAGCTGTAACTAACAGTGTCCTCCAGAATCTGTAGAGATCGCTCTTCATCAGGGGACTTGGTAAATATCGGCGGTGATTTTTCCTCCGTTAGCAAATGTTTTTTAACCATCTCATGCAAATCCAGATCGCATTGACAGCGATGCAGGTTGAGTCCTCCCCCAGATCGTCCCGATCCGCCATATATAGTCCATCCTAGTCTCGTTTTTGCAGCTATTGGTTGCTGCCATTTTCCTTCGCGCACCTTTAGCGAAGCTATGAGATTCGGATTATTACTGCCGATTATCATTTGAGGCATTGCGTTAATGAAGCTCGGGATAGGCAGGTTTTTTAAATGCGGATATCTCTGTTTTATCCTATCTGCTATCATCGTCTCGGCTGAAAGACCAATGGACTTAACCGTACAGACTTCATTTACTTTAAACAATTTATTGCCCAGTCCTTGTTTTGAGATTTTCAAGTTCAGCTGCTTGGATTCCGGCTCCTGCCGACTAACATCGCCGGTCCATCTAATGCATAGTGGATTGGCGAAACCTTTCACTTCGAGCGCATCAGCCAATTTTTCTTCTACAAGTGTTAGAGTCGATCCGTCATCCATGCGTAGATATCGACGGATTTCGAATTGGAGTGCAAAGTGACTGGAACGATTCGAACATAGCATTCAGGCTGGTTGGTTAGTGACCCACGATGATTGTGCAGAACGCTTTCCGTCACGTCCTTATGAAGGAGGCGGTGATGTTTTGCTTTGCAGCCATTTATGTCGCAAGCTACGCGACTCCAGCAGGATCCCTTGTGGTTTTTGAGGCACTGAGCACATAGGTGATGGTTATTTATCGCGTTCCACCTGGCTTCGACTGACATCCGCAACAACTTTTCGCAAGACACTGGTTTGTGGTGTCCTTTGCATATCGCACAGACTGTGTTTTTACACAGTTTTCACTCCTCTGTTGATTCTCTTCTTGTCGCTTTCTAGTAATATGTTGGGCTTAGATACGCGACTCGCCGCTTCCGCCAATTCAAACAACCAATCCGCTAGGTGCTGTATGTTCGGGTAGGGTATGGATTTTGAATGTAGAGCCCAGTTAAGCATCATATCAGGTCCCGTCTTCTCGATAAGCTCTTGTAATAACGTAGGGTTGTTCAGGTGCGCATCTAGCTTGCTTGCCCTAATGGTAGCGCACATATTTTTCACCGCAAATGCAAACTCGATCAGCGGTTCTAGCTTGCCCTTTGGAGGAGGCAAATTTCGCACATTCTCCATCAACAGTTTTATTATGTGTTCCGGGCGTCCAAAGTACATTCTCAAAGTACTTATAACGCTCGGCAGCATTTCTGGGAACAGTAGGCTGTCTCGCACGGCTTCAAGGGCCCTACCTTTTAGACATCTCTGCAGACGCATAGCGTTCTCCTCGTTGCTGTATCCACCGATCCGGGTGCTAGTTTCATAGGTGCTTATGAAAAGTGGCCATTCTCTTGGATCTCCTTTGAAAACTGGTAATTCCCTCGGCATTGATTGTCGAGCAGCTACTTGTTGTGGTGTTATGCCGTTGGTTTTGCACGGCATGCTCTGCGCTATGGTATTCGTCGCCTGTGGAGTATTGGGTGCACTATCATTCGTCATCATTATGTATCGATGTATTCCAGCAGCATGTTGTGGATGATCCTTCGCTTCTCCGTTTGACTGTACTCTCGGGTTGAGTAGGGCGTACTTACGGCGCAGATATTCCCTTTCGAGGCACATTTCGTCCTCTAATTGTTGCAAAAGTATTTGCTGATCTTCCGGCATTGCTTCATCTTCCACGTGTTGATCTTTGTTGCCTGGGTGGTTAACCTTGAAATGGGATTCAGTTTCGAGGTTATGTTCACCTTCATCACACACGTGGCGACATGTCTCGCACATCCAGGAACTCGAGGTGGCACTGTTTTCCGATCCGCAGCAGGTGCAGTGGAATTGAGATGCACACCTGGAGCATGTGAGCATTTCCTGGTTGGCCGGCTCCTGGCACAGACCACAGTTTCCAGTCGTTGCCATGTCTATATGTACGTAATTTTACGCGTGGTAAAATTAAAATTTGTTTTTTCCTTGGGATTTGTATTAGTCCCTAATCTTTAGGTCTCCGTAGCTCTACTACACCGTAGGAATTAAAGAATTTGCTCAGAATTCTTTACGAAAGAGTGAATTTAATTTCACGTAGAAATTAAAAGAATTTCACAAATAGAAATTAAAAAGAATTGTTGCTCGTTCGACTAGTTAATCTAGCTCCGCCAGTGCCTTTGAAATAAATTTAATCCATTTAATCCTCAAGTTAGGTCAGCGTAAGCTTTTTAATTCTGCAAGTAATTTCAGGTTATTTTACAAATTTCTTATAACTAATTATACAATCTCATTCCACTTACTCTAGTCTTGGCCTCTTGGCTACGAAAAAACAACTGAACACGCGGTTCCTATGTATGTACTTAGATCAATGCAGCTGCGTATTTTCGCGCTTATGTGTCTACTTATGTATAATAAAGTACCGCAAGAGTAGAATGAGAGAGAGAGTTTTAAAGTTTTTAAAGAGCGTCATTCTGTTTGTTCGGACAGAGTTCCGTTTTGTGTTACAGTGGTACGAAGTTTATTCGCAGGCCCGAATTTCGGCAACAACGATGCTTCCATAATGTAAAAGGGACTTCTCCCCGTAGACTTTTGGATGGGCATCTATTCCGTAAGTAATTTGCAGTGTTTATTGCCTCAGCCCAGTAGCTAGGTGGTAGTACGGCTTGGATCATCATGCAGCGAGCCATTTCCACAAGAGTTTGATTCTTCCTTTCAGCCGTTCCATTTTGTTGTGTTCCACTGAATGCTCGTGCTTTATACCTGCGGCTTTTAAATACTTATTAAACTCATTATTGGTATACTCGGTTCCATTGTCTGATCTAAAACGTTTAATCTTTTTTCCAGATTTGAGTTCGACGTATACCTTAAACTCCTTGAATTTGTTAAAAACTTCTGATTAACTTTTGATAGTATACAAGTCGCACCATTTCGAAAAATCATCTATAAATGTAACAAAGTATCGACTACCTCCATGACTACTTACTCGCATTGGTCCACATACATCGCTATGGATTAGTTCTAGTAGTTCTTTTGATTTGGAGTCGGATGCGGGAAACGGTTTTCGTGATTGCTTCCCCTTAATGCATGCTTCGCAGATTGGTAGACTCTCATTTATATTTACGCATGCACCATGTACTCTTCCTTTTTGGATGACATCTTTTAAGTCCTTTTCGTTTAAGTGACCAAAACGTTCATGCCACTCCCTGATACTTGTTTTGTTTCCGACTGCTAAATGGCTTTCTTCACTCATTTCTTCGACATGGTATAGGTCATGTTTTCGCTGTGCGACAAAAACTACTTGCCCATTGGATACCTGTATTATTTCTGCAAATTAATTCAGATTTTGCCTTAGCATCTTCTTTCACCCACTGTGCAGCATTTTGTTCTGTCTTTACACATGTATTGTTCACATATTTCCACGTATCATTTTTGATCAAAAGTGCTTCCATTTGAATTTTCCAAGTATCAAAATTTTCTTTGCCTAACGGCTCTATACGTATACTTGCGACACTCATTTTTTATGTTCTGTTTCTCTTTATTTAACTGTTTTCTATTGTGTTCTCTCTCGCACGTTTTTTTTTCTTGACTTAGCTACACAAGCAAAAGCCGACCGCGAAGCTACACAAGCAACGTAAAAAAAATGGCAGTTCGGCGCCACACAGGCGAGACACAAAAATCTTTCTAGAACTTTTTCGCCACAACTTTTACACTTTTTACTTTATTTTCACTATTCTGAATCCATCGAATTATTGGCGCAGTGGAAGGTGCTGGGCCCATAACCTGTTAAGATTTATTCAACTTCATGGGTTTACAGAGTTATTGATGGATATATATATATTAGTAGTGAATATATTATTTGTGGTAGAACTATGAGAAACACGACCGGCACAGACGGTGCCATATACGAGAGTGCGTCTTGACGCGTATAGGGTTGCCAGATGGGCGGGTGACCAAGTAGGCTGCCAGATGTATTCGCAATAAAAAGATTAGAATGCATAAAGAAATTAAAAGAAGAAAAGGGGTCAATCAACCAAATAAATTATCTACCTCAAAAAAAACTTAACGAGATAATTATCTAATTAGAATAGGCCCCTCAGTCGGGCCAAAAATTACTGTAACGTACAAAGCCTCAATGCTGTTGATGGGCAACTAAATATCCATAAATATTAAACCACAAATACCAACCATTGAATCGGCAACTATACGTTATTGTGTGAGGCCTATCTTGATGTTAACACAATTCATCTGCGGGACTCTTAATGCGGCTAGCATGACAATCGGCTGGAGTGGTTCTTTGATGAATGTGTTTCACCCACTCACACGTCAGCAACTTTAAATAAAGTCCCTGTGCTGAAACTCGAAATAGAATAGAGAGAAAAGAATAGAAGAAAATAGTCATAGTGTTGGCTGCATAGGTGTATTTACAGCCGCGCTCTCTACCCACCCTACCATGATTTTCCTTTCAGCGCTAGTGGAAAATCCCAAAGAAAACGTCCTTATTCACATTAGATTGCCCAAAAAGAAAAATTGGAAAATTACCAATTTCATTATAAAATCATTATAAATATCATTATTATTCACTTAAATTAAATTTTCCACAATCATTCGTTTCTTAAAATCTAATATTTCATTCAGTAGTATCTCTGAGAACAAAATTAACTCATAAAAAAAAACCCAAAACCATTCTATAATATATAAGAAAATTTCAATTTCATAAATGATCAACATATTAATTTGTAATTTCTAAAAAAAAAATATAGCTCGAAACTTCACCGCATAACGATTCATATTCAAAGATTAATAAATCCAAAATCAAAAAAAAAATACTCTAAACACTCGGCATCATTTTATGAACATTTCTTTCAAACTTTAAACCACTGTGCAAAGGCAAAACGTCGGCAGAGGCAGAGGGAAAGCTGGACGTAACGTGAGGCAAAACGTAGGCAGAAGCAGAGGCAATCCGTTGGCAGAGGCAAAGCTAGGCGTAGCGCGAGGTGAAACGTCGGCAGAGGCAGGGGCAACCCGTTGGCAGACGCTAAGCTGGGCGCAGCGCGAAGTGAAACGTCGACAGAGGCAGAGGTAACCAGAGGCAGAAGCTGGACGCGGCAAGAGACAAAACGTTAGAAGAGGACAGACAACCTGCTGGCAGAAATTAAACGAAGACTTCGTGGGACAGGAGCGGACTTGGGTAAATTTTTTTGGGACTATATGTAGATAGTTCTAACCTTAATTGAATTTACTAAAACTAACCTTAGCATTAATTATTGGTATTGAACAAAAGAAAATATTTTAATATGGAGCTTGACGAGGTTATGGCATTGCGAGTCGCAGATCTGCGAAATAAGTTGGCCGAATTGAACCTAAGCACAGTGGGAAGAAAACGTGATCTACAGAATAGACTTCTTACTCATTACGATATTCAAGACAAAGATATCGAGAAAGAAGAAGTAGAGGCGAATTGCCGACAAACAATTTTAGTCGATCTTGGTACACCTTAAAAGATGTTGAGGGCAGTGTATCCTATTTTTCCGGCTCAGGTAGTCCCGACATTGATTTGTTGGTATTATCGCAACGTTCTCAGAAAAGAGAGGAGACTTTACGTGAATATTTGTATGCTTTAATGGAAATTGCCAAACCAGTGAGTTTGGTCGATGGGAGCTTGATAGAATACTTTGTAAAGGGCATTCCAGACTCACAAGTAAATAAAGCTATTATATTTCAAGCCAGGAATCTAGAAGAACTGAAGTTTCAAATAGAAACGTATCAGAAAGTTCGTGCTTCACACAAGTCGTTAAATAAGTTTGAGGCTCAGTCAGGAGGAAAGATTAATCAGGGTAAAATAATTGATACATCTAAGAATCGGAAATGTTATTGCACATATCAGACGAGACTGTCCAAAGAACGATCAAAAGTGTTTCAAATGTGGTAAAGTTGGACATCGAATGGCACAGTGCAAACTATAAAATCCAATTAAATACGAGAGAAATACAAACGTGGTAGAAAATGAAGATGTAGTAATACAGCCGTCAAGCGAATTTACTCCGTCAGGGTTAGAACTTAAAGACATCGTATATTCTAACGTTATCTTTAAAGGACTCGTAGATACTGGCGCTGGTTTATGTCTTATGCGAAGAAATATTTATTTTATGATTGGATCGAAACCGTTATTAGGCGGAGCTAGACACAGGAATTGGCGACAGTAAAGTGTTGACTTTCGGTAGTTTTATAATACCAGTGAAAGTGGATGGTTTAGTTATGAACATAGAATTCCATGTAGTGCCAGATCAGGACATAAGTTTTGATGCAATACTGGGTCAAACGATATTGAACACTGTCAATATAAATGTAACACCAAATGGATCTAAGTTTGCTATGCGCAACGATATAGAAGTTTGTCGCACCCATAGTATGCCAAAGAGAGAACAAAATCAGTCAGATATTCAGTGGGCAGGAGAGATTGGAAATATCTTCATCACAAATATTGAAGACAGGGATAAGAGTCTAGACATAAATCTTTCGCATTAGAGCCATTTGATAAAAGGGGAAGTAGAAAAATTAATTCGAAACTACCAGCCAAAAAGAAATGCAAACGCACCAGTAAGCATGAAATTTATATTGAGCGACGAAATTCCAGTGTATCAGCACCCGAGACGTTTAGCCCTTTGTGATCAGGAAATCGTTGATAAACAAATTCAAGAATGGCTAGCAGAGAACATAATTAAAACTAGTACTTCTGAGTATGCGTCTCCAGTTGTCTTAGTCTCGAAAAAGAATGGTCAGAAGCGGTTATGCTGTGACTACAGGAAATTAAACGAAAAGATTCTTCGTGATAACTTTCCATGTACCGGTAGTAGAATGCTGTCAGAAATACACTTCTTTTGTTATGAATTCCTGTATGTTCATTTCGGTATTTCAAATTCACCAGCTGTATTTACAAGATTTATAATGGTTGTGTTAGGAGATTTGATTAAAACAAGCGATTGTGTAGTCTACATGGACGACATCATCATTCCAAGTACAGGTATCGGATGATGGTTTGGCCAAGCTAAAACGCGTATTAGTCGTGTCACTTCCTATTTTAGAAAGTTTATTGAAAACCGAAAAACGAAACCGTTGTCCGATTTAATGCGTAAGGATTCGAAGTTTGAATTCAAAGATATACACAAACTCGCTTTCGAAGAACTAAGAGCTGCGTTGACTAAAGAGCCCGTCCTTAAATTGTTTAACCCGAAATTGCAAACTGAAATACATGCGGATGCTTCAAAATACGGATTTGGGGCAGCTTTGTTACAAAAGCATCCAGAGGATAATTCATTTCATCCCGTTGAATATATGAGTCGTAAGACAAAACTGTGCGAAGAAAGGTATCATTCTTAGAAGTGCATGCTATAATTGGAGCACTAACCAAATGGCGTGTTTATGTCCTAGGATCTCGATTCACCATAGTTACTGATTGTAACGCATTCGCTATGACCATGAAAAAGAAAGATGTTCCTTTGAGAGTTGCTCGTTGGGCTATGTATCTTCAGGATTTTGATTATGTTATCGTACATCGATCAGGTACTCAAATGAGGCACGTCGTTGGCAATGGAACATGAGATTATTAGACTTGCACATACCCAGGGTCATTTTTCCGTCAATATATTCCCGAATTGAGAGATAAGGTTATTCGTGTGGTACATAGTTGGGTGGAGTGTATTGTTATTAACGCAAAGGCTGGCAAAAGACAAACCACTTTGTTTTTACCATATTGATCACATCGGACCAATGGAACTTACAAATAAATGATATAATTATATCATATATATACTTGTTGGTTATTATAGATAGTTTTTCTAAGTACGTTTGATTGTATCCCACTAGGAGCACAGGCGTAGATGAAGTAAGACGGTGTTTAGAAGTTCAAGCAACAAATTTTGGGAACCCAGTACGATTGATATCTGATAGAGGCGCGGCTTTTACATCGCACATTTTCAAAAAGTAATGCGAGGATCACGACATCGTGCATTTATTCATTACCACCGGGAGTACCGCGAGGAAATGGGCAGGTTGAAAGGATTCACAAGATTGTTATTCCAATGCTAGCTAAAATGAGTTTAGATAATCCAGCTTCATTGTATAAATACGTAGGGAAAGTTCAGCAAATCATCAACGATACGACACCTAGAAGTACTAAGATAGCTCGTTTTGAAATTCTAGCCGGTATTGACATGCAGATCAGAGGATGTAAACCTTAAAGAACTACTCAATGATCTTCTAATCGAACAACTAGCAAAACGCAGAAAGAAAATACGAATGGAGGCAGTTGAAAATATGAAACAAATTCAGGAGGAGAACAAGAATCCAGGTCAAGGTCCATAAGTAGTCCAGTGTTATTTCTATAAGTATGTTTAAATATTAACAATATATTTAACTCGATTGTCATCAAACAATTCAAATATTAATAAATAAATAAATATAGTAACGATCATTAAATCAACGCTACATAATATATACATGTCTTTACGAATTCTCCAACCATTCAAGAGATATCTGCTCAACGAGATTTGCCATAAACACTGAAAGAAAATGACATCAGAATTCTTAAAAAAACAAGTGGATAAGAGAAGTGGCATGAATGAAAAATCAAATCAAAACGGAAATGAAAATGTAATTAATCATTTTAACCTCTCGTCAAGCTTGCTTCAGATTTATAACCCTTTCTTTGCGAATTGAATAGAGAACTGAACCACAAACCAGAGGGCCCTGGCTAACTTCGACCGCGTCAAAGTGTGTGTACCCTTGCAACTTTTTTGGTAACTTTTTCCTTACCTATAGTCATCAAAGTGGAAAAACGTTTAAGCTAAAAGGGCTAATGTTTCCGAAAGAACGGCCAAGATATTGATCAAAGTCACTGTTTTCCACCGATCGTTCTTATGGGAGCTACATGATATAGTTACCCGATCCTTATCATATTTGGCACAGTCATTAACAGATATATTAAACTAACAAATGTTTAATTTGAAAGCAATCGCGTCAAAAGTAAGGAAGTTATTGACAAAAGTCACTGTTTTCGAGAGATCGTTCCTATGGGAGCTATATGATATAGTTACCCGATCTTGATCAAATTTGGCATAGTCGTTTATATGTGTAATTAACTCAACAATATTAAATTTCATGATCATAGATTAGAAAATAACGAAGTTATTAAGAAAAGTCACTGTTCGTGACTTTGCCATTTGTATGGGAGCTATATGATATAGTGATCCGATCCGGCTGTATATACAAGCCTACATGCAAAATTTCAGCTCTTTAGCTCTTACGGTCTAGGAGTTTGCGTTGATCCAGACGGACGGACGGACGGACGGACGGACGGACGGACATGGCGATTTGAACTCGTCTCTTCGTGCTGATCAAGAATATATATACTTTATATGGTCGGACATGCTTCCTTCTATGCGTTGCACACTTTTGACCAAAATTAATATACCCTTTTTGCAAGTGTAAGATTCCAATTATTTACAAAGTCTGTTAAATGGTCATGCATATATCGATTGTTAGTTATAAGTATCGATTGTTAGTAATAAGTATCGATTGTTAGTACTAAGTATCGATTGTTAGCGATAAGTCATCGATAGGTGGAGACAGCTCTCTCTTCTCTTCCGGCGACGCAACGAGCAAGTTTTCTCTGCGCAGAAAACCAAAGATTAAATCCGAAAAATACAAACTAATCGTTATCACTTTTACCCAATAATTAGGTGTTTACAACTCAGAAGTGGGATGACCACCCGAAAGGATAAATATTTCGGGACACGGCAGGCCACACGTTCCACATCTAGGACGGCTGACATACTCGCCCCTGCCGGGCCCGCCGCTGCTGGGCCAACTGCCGCCACACTCGCCCCTGCCGGGCCCGACGCTGCTGGGCCAACTGCTGACATACTCGCCCATGCCGGGCCCGCCGCTGCTGGGCCAACTGCCGTCATACTCGCCCCTGCTGGGCCAACCGCTGCCACACTTGCCCCTGCCGGGCTAACTGCTGACATGCTCACCCCTGCCGGGCCAACTGCCGTCATACTCGCCCCTGCTGGGCCAACCGCTGCCACACTCGCCCCTGCTGGGCCCGCAGCTGCCGCATCCGCCCCTGCTGGGCCAACTGATGCCATACTCGCCAATGCTGGGCCAACTGCTGACATGCTTGCCCCTGCTGGGCCAATTGCTGACATACTCGCCCCTGCTGTGCCAACTGCCGCCAAACTCGCCCCTGCCGGCCCCGCTGCGGCTATATTCGCCCCTGCTGTAACCGCTGCCGCCGCACCCGCCCCTGCTGTATCCTCCGCTGCGGTGTCCGCCGCTTACAGGCCACCTCTGCAGACTGCCGCCTCTGCACCCGCTGCCATTGCTGTACCCGCTGCCATTGCTGTACCCGCTGCCACTGCTGTACTCGCTGCCATTGCTGTACCCGCTGCCACTGATGTACCCACCACCGCCGCTGCCGCCGCATCCATTACGGTACCTGCCGCCGCTGCCACTGCTGTACCCGCTGCACCACCACTGCCGCCGCTGCACCTGCCGCCCCGTCACGGGTCCCGACGCGGACCCATGGGAAGAGATGCCCGCTTTAGTGCCCTCCGTATCGACTGCCGCGGCCGCCATCACACCGGCCACTTCCGCCTCCCCCAGCCTGGATGAGCAACTGGTGACGCTGCAGAAACAACATGAGTGGCTACAGCTACAGCATCAAATCCTCAAACTGCAGCAGGGGATTGACGAATTCCAAGCACCGAGGCAGCAAGTCAGTGACGTGAGGGTCATTGAGAGCATGGTGGCTCGATTTTCAGCGGATACCGCATACGATGTGAAGAAATGGCTGAACGATCTGGAAGACGCATTTGAAATTCTGCAGTTGAACGACCGCCTACGTTTGGTCGCATGCCGTCGTATGCTGGAAGGTACTGTTTTCGAGAGATCGTTCCTATGGGAGCTATATGATATAGTTACCCGATCTTGATCAAATTTGGCATAGTCGTTTATATGTGTAATTAACTCAACAATATAAAATTCATGATCATAGATCAGAAAATAACGAAGTTATTAAGAAAAGTCACTGTTCGTGACTTTGCCATTTGTATGGGAGCTATATGATATAGTGATCCGATCCGGCTGAATCCGAGATATACAACGCCTGCAGTATATACAAGCCTACATGCAAAATTTCAGCTCTGTAGCTCTTTCGGTCTAGGAGTTTGCGTTGATCCAGACGGACGGACGGACGGACGGACATGGCGATTTGAACTCGTCTCGTCGTGCTGATCAAGAATATATATACTTTATATGGTCGGAGATGCTTCCTTCTATGCGTTGCACACTTTTGACCAAAATTAATATACCCTTTTTGCAAGGGTATAAAAATAAAAAGGACTATCTAGAAAATCAAAGAAACGAGAACGCACAATATAGTTACTCATTTATATTTTGAATTATGGATAAGATGCTTTGAAACATTTTCAGCCCTGTTTTAAATGAGGATTATTGAAAAGTCTTCTTCCATGTGAAATTCATACAATTATTACAGCCAATTCCGCGATATGTTAATATAGAAAATTTTTTCTTCACATCTATGCAATTTTGATTGGCAATGGAAACGCCTGTTTTAATATCAATTTACGATATTAAACTTGAAAGTTAAAAAAAAAATGAAGTATTTTGGTATTTTGCTAAATATTAGTATTAAATTAAGTGTGCCAAATTTAATCGAATACAAAATGTGTGCATTTACTAAGCGAATATACATACCAAATATTGTGTGTCTAGCTAGAATAGTTTTTAAGATAAACGCTTTATTTAAATTGCGGAGGCGGAACGGGGCGTGGCAAAAATTTGAAATAAACTTGATCACTCTACATACTACACGAGTCTACATACCGAATTTGGTGGCTCTAGCTCTTACAGTCTCCGAGATCTAGGTGTTCATACGGACAGACAGACGGACGGACGGATGGACGGACGGACGGACGGACATGGCTAGATCGACTCGGTTGTTGATCCTGATCAAGAATATATATACTTTGTGGGGTCGGAGATGCTTCCTTCTGCCTGTTACATACATTTTGGCGACTTTAATATACCATTTCACCCTATGGGTGTATGGTATAAAAAAACGACGCAGAGCGTGCATCTGAAATATGAAGAAAATAATATGTTGTTTCTATCAAAATTGCTCAATAGCAATATGATTTATCACCTTGGCTTTGTAATTATCCAACTGGGCGAACTGTCGGGCAGCAATTAATCCCTTACGTACTTCCTCCTTCATCTTGGTCTGACTTCCCTGCTGGCTAAGGGCACGTCCGATCATTGGGACGACCGTGCGCATCAGGATGGGCATAAATCCGCGAAGTGGAACATAAGCCATTTTTTCTAACCTAAGGACCTTAACAATTTCACAAAAAAAAAAAATATTTCTAAAAAATAAAATAAATTTTGTGGTCAATTCGAGAGTAGAGAAATTTTTGGTTGTGCTCGAATTGAAACTATAAAATATACTGAGCAAGTAACGTGTAGCTCCAGTAGGTCGAATGAGAACTTCAAGCAACGGTTGCTTAAATTGAATAAAATTAGGTAATTTTCGTGAATTTTCAACCTTTTTGACGTTAATCAAAACTGGGGATTAGCCTACTTGAGGCGAAGCCCCTTGCCGTAATTCTGATGGTGCCCAAGGGCACTTTTTCTTTTAATTAAACTTGATATAAAATGATTCAATAGTTTCTTGGCAGATCATTTGCTTCTTATTCATCTTTAATATATTAAAATTGAATTGTACTACAGCGGAAAAATTCATTATAGATATATACATATATAAGTGATGACAAGATGTTTCTATTCACTAATTTTAATAAAATACAAATTAAAAAAAGTAAAATGTTCCAATAAATAAATAAACATTTTTGGGGAAAAAACCATGGAATAACAATTTGTTTGGTATTATCTTTAGGAGCATATAAAACACACCCTTTAAATGTTCATTTATTTATTTAAATCTCAACAATTTCTAAGAATTTTTAAAAAAAATTTGCCTGACACGTCTAGTACGAGTTTTAGCTTGGCCAAACCATCATCGATACCTGTACTTGGAATGATGATGTCGTCTATGTAGACTACACAATCGCTTGCTTTAATCAAATCTCCTAACACAACCATTATGAATCTTGTAAATACAGCTGGTGAATTTAAATTACCGAAAGGAACATACAGGAATTCATATTGTCCACTCTAAGTAACAAAAGAAGTGTATTTCTGAGAGCTTTCTCCTACCGGTACATGGAAAAATCCGTTTGTTAAGTCTAAAGTTGAAAACATATTGGCACCTTGTAACTTTTCTAAAACGCTGTCCATATGAGCCATGGGAAAGTTATCACGAAAAATCTTCTCGTTTAATTTCCTGTAGTCACAGCATAACCTTCTGACCACTCTTTATCGAGGCTAAGACAACTGGAGACGCGTACTCAGAAGTACTAGTTTTAATTATTTTCTCTGCTAGCCATTCTTGAATTTGTTTATCAACGATTTCCTGATCACAAAGGGCTAAACGTCTCGGGTGCTGATACACTGGTATTTCGTCGCTCAATATAAATTTCATGCTTACTGGTGCGTTTGCATTTCTTTTTGGCTGGTAGTTTCGAATTAATTTTTCTACTTCCCCTTTTATCAAATGGCTCTAATGCGAAAGATTTATGTCTAGACTCTTATCCCTGTCTTCAATATTTGTGATGAAGATATTTCCAATCTCTCCTGCCCACTGAATATCTGACTGATTTTGTTCTCTCTTTGGCATACTATGGGTGCGACAAACTTCTATATCGTTGCGCATAGCAAACTTAGATCCATTTGGTGTTACATTTATATTGACAGTGTTCAATATCGTTTGACCCAGTATAGCATCAAAACTTATGTCCTGATCTGGCACTACATGGAATTCTATGTTCATAACTAAACCATCCACTTTCACTGGTATTATAAAACTACCGAAAGTCAACACTTACTGTCGCCAATTCCTGTTAAGTGTCTAGCTCCGCCTAATAACGGTTTCAATCCAATCATAAAATAAATATTTCTTCGCATAAGACATAAACCAGCGCCAGTATCTACGAGTCCTTTAAATATAACGTTAGAATATACGATGTCTTTAAGTTCTAACCCTGACGGAGTAAATTCGCTTGACGGCTGTATTACTACATCTTCATTTTCTACCACGTTTGTATTTCTCTCGTATTTAATTGGATTTTATAGTTTGCACTGTGCCATTCGATGTCCAACTTTACCACATTTGAAACACTTTTGATCGTTCTTTGGTCAGTCTCGTCTGATATGTGCAATAACATTTCCGATTCTTAGATGTATCAATTATTTTACCCTGATTAATCTTTCCTCCTGACTGAGCCTCAAACTTATTTAACGACTTGTGTGAAGCACGAATTTTCTGATACGTTTCTATTTGAAACTTCAGTTCTTCTAGATTCCTGGCTTGAAATATAATAGCTTTATTTACTTGTGAGTCTGGAATGCCCTTTACAAAGTATTCTATCAAGCTCCCATCGTCCAAACTCACTGGTTTGACAATTTCCATTAAAGCATACATATATTCACGTAAAGTCTCCTCTCTTTTCTGAGAACGTTGCGATAATATTCTATGAATCACATCTGCTGATCGTTTCGAACCAAATTCTTTGCGCAGTGCTGCTTTTAATATCTCCCTATTGTTTATACCAAGTTGACTCCGAATAAATGATTTAGCTGCTGCAGCTAACAACTGTTTGGCGTTTATAAAGGTCTGTAACTTGTCCCATTGTACTGTAATAGCACACTCTTCTATCTCTTGTACCCCCAACATCTTTTAAGGTGTACCAAGATCGACTAAAATTGTTTGTGGGCAATTCGCCTCTACTTCTTCTTCCTCGCTATCTTTGTCTTGAATATCGTAATGAGTAAGAAGTCTATTCTGTAGATCACGTTTTCTTCCCACTGTGCTTAGGTTCAATTCGGCCAACTTATTTCGCAGATCTGCGACTCGCATTGCCATAACCTCGTCAAGCTCCATATTAAAATATTTTCTTTTGTTCAATACCAATAATTAATGCTAAGGTTAGTTTTAGTAAATTCAATTAAGGTTAGAACTATCTACATATAGTCCCCAAAAAATTTACCCAAGTCCGCTCCTGTCCCACGAAGTCTTCGTTTAATTTCTGCCAGCAGGTTGTCTGTCCTCTTCTAACGTTTTGTCTCTTGCCGCGTCCAGCTTCTGTCTCTGGTTACCTCTGCCTCTGTCGACGTTTCACTTCGCGCTACGCCCAGCTTAGCGTCTGCCAACGGGTTGCCCCTGCCTCTGCCGACGTTTCACCTCGCGCTACGCCATCAAGGCAGGCGAGGGATGTTTAAGATTCGCAATCGAGATGCAGGAGATTGCCATGAATTTTCCGATTCCGGAGAACGAGCTGGTCGACCTGATCATTGATGGATTGCGGGACAACTCTACTCGAGTCGGCATGCTGTACTCAGCTCGGACGGTGGCCGAACTGAAGCCCCTACTGGAACGCTACCAGCGCTTCCGTATGAAGGCGACACCAGCCACTTAAGATTCTTATTTACCCCCCTTCGTTGTTACCAATTGGAATCGAGGTCGATTCCTCGTCAGGACGGCCGAGTTGTAAGATTCCAATTATTTACAAAATCTGTTAAATGCTCATGCATATATCGATTGTTGTGATAAGTATCGATTGTTAGTAATAAGTATCGATTGTTAGTACTAAGTATCGATTGTTAGCGATAAGTCATCGATAGGTGGGAGACAGCTCTCTCTTCTCTTCCGGCGACGCAACGAGCAAGTTGTCTCTGCGCAGAAAACCAAAGATTAAATCCGAAAAATACAAACTAATCGTTATCACTTTTACCCAATAATTAGGTGTTTACACAAGGGTATAAAAATACCCAGAGGGCCGAGGCTAACTTCGACCGCGTCAAAGTTTGTATACCCTTGCAACTTTTTTGGTAAGTTTTTCCTTACCTATAGCCACATCAAAGTGGAAAAACGTTTAATCTAAAAGGGCTAATGTGTCCGAAAGAACGGCCTACAATCTTACCATAGGAAATAACGAAGATATTAATCAAAGTCACTGTTTTCCACCGATCGTTCCTATGGGAGCTATAGGATATAGCTACCCGATCTTTATCAAATTCGGCACAGTCATTAACAGATATATTAAACTAACAAATGTTTAATTTAAAAGCAATCGCGTCAAAAGTAACGAAGTTATTAACAAAAGTCACTGTTTTCGAAAGATCGGTCCTATGGGAGCTATATGATATAGTTACCCGATCCTTATCATATTTGGCACAGTCATTAACAGATATATTAAACTAACAAATGTTTAATTTGAAAGCAATCGCGTCAAAAGTAAGGAAGTTATTGACAAAAGTCACTGTTTTCGAGAGATCGTTCCTATGGGAGCTATATGATATAGTAACCCGATCTTGATCAAATTTGGCATAGTCGTTTATATCTGTAATTAACTCAACAATATTAAATTTCATGATCATAGCTCAGAAAATAACGAAGTTATTAAGAAAAGTCACTGTTCGTGACTTTGCCATTTGTATGGGAGCTATATGATATAGTGATCCGATCCGGCTGAATCCGAGATATACAACGCCTGCAGTATATACAAGCCTACATGCATACAAATTTCAGCTCTGTAGCTCTTTCGGTCTAGGAGGAGTTTGCGTTGATCCAGACGGACGGACGGACGGACGGACGGACGGACATGGCGATTTGAACTCGTCTCGTCGTGCTGATCAAGAATATATATACTTTATATGGTCGGAGATGCTTCCTTCTATGCGATGCACACTTTTGACCAAAATTAATATACCCTTTTTGCAAGGGTATAAAAATAAAAAGGACTATCTAGAAAATCAAAGAAACGAGAACGCACAATTTAGTTACACATTTATATTTTGAATTATGGATAAGATGCTTTGAAACATTTTCAGCCCTGTTTTAAATGAGGATTATTGAAAAGTCTTCTTCCATGTGAAATTCATACAATTATTACAGCCAATTCCGCGATATGTTAATATAGAAAATTTTTTCTTCACATCTATGCAATTTTGATTGGCAATGGAAACGCCTGTTTTAATATCAATTTACGATATTAAACTTGAAAGTTAAAAAAAAAATGAAGTAAGTCGTCTCGCCGACTTAGGTATACCATACACCAGTAAAGCAGATTTTTTAACTTTATTAAACAAATGCATTTTCACATACTTCTTACAAGCATATCTTAGTATCTCGCTAACTCAATCATACGAGCACCCTCGACTGTTTTTTGTCCGATTTTGATCAAATTTGGTATTTTGCTAATTAGTATTAAATTTAAGTGTGCCAAATTTAATCGAATAAGGTAAAAAAATATGGGAGATCAAGTTTTTTAAATTTAGGGGGTCGGAAAAGGGCGTGCAAAATTTTTATAAATACAAAATGTGTGCATTTACTAAGCGAATATACATACCAAATATTGTGTCTCTAGCTAGAATAGTTTTTGAGATAAACGCTTTATTTAAATTGCGGGGGCGTGGCAAAAATTTGAAATAAACTTGATCACTTTACATACTACATACCGAATTTGGTGGCTCTAGCTCTTACAGTCTCCGAAATCTAGGTGTTCATACGGACAGACGGACAGACGGACGGACGGACGGACGGACGGACGGACGGACGGACATGGCTATTTCAACTCGTCTCGTCGTGCTGATCAAGAATATATATACTTTATATGGTCGGAAATGCTTCCTTCTATGCGTTGCACACTTCTGACCAAAATTAATATACCCTTTTTGCAAGGTCGTCTCGCCGACTTAGGTATACCATACACCAGTAAAGCAAATTTTTAACTCTATTAAACAAATGCATTTTCACATGCTTCTTACAAGCATATCTTAGTATCTCGCTAACTCAATCATACGAGCACCCTCGACTGTTTTTTGTCCGATTTTGATCAAATTTGGTATTTTGCTAATTAGTATTAAATTTAAGTGTGCCAAATTTAATCGAATAAGGTAAAAAAATATGGGAGATCAAGTTTTTTAAATTTAGGGGGTCGGAAAAGGGCGTGCAAAATTTTTATAAATACAAAATGTGTGCATTTACTAAGCGAATATACATACCAAATATTGTGTCTCTAGCTAGAATAGTTTTTGAGATAAACGCTTTATTTAAATTGCGGGGGCGTGGCAAAAATTTGAAATAAACTTGATCACTTTACATACTACATACCGAATTTGGTGGCTCTAGCTCTTACAGTCTCCGAAATCTAGGTGTTCATACGGACAGACGGACAGACGGACGGACGGACGGACGGACGGACGGACGGACATGGCTAGATCGACTCGGTTGTTGATCCTGATCAAGAATATATATACTTTGTGGGGTCGGAGATGCATCCTTCTGCCTGTTACATACATTTTGGCGACTTTAATATACCATTTCACCCTATGGGTGTATGGTATAAAAAAACGACGCAGAGCGTGCATCTGAAATATGAAGAAAATAATATGTTGTTTCTATCAAAATTGCTCAATAGCAATATGATTTATCACCTTGGCTTTGTAATTATCCAACTGGGCGAACTGTCGGGCAGCAATTAATCCCTTACATACTTCGTCCTTCATCTTGGTCTGACTTCACCTGCTAGCTAAGGGCACGTCCGATCATTGGGACGACAGTGCGCATCAGGATGGGCATAAATCCGCGAAGTGCAACATAAGCCATTTTTTCTAATGTAGCCCTAAGGATATTAACAATTTCACTAAAAAAAAAAATTCTAAAGAATAAAATAAATTTTGTGGTCAATTCGAGAGTAGAGAAATTTTTGGTTGTGCTCGAATTGAAACTATAAAATATACTGAGCAAGTAACGTGTAGCTCCAGTAGGTCGAATAAGAACTTCAAGCAACGGTTGCTTAGATTGAATAAAATTTGGTAATTTTCGTGAATTTTTTCTTTTCATTAAATTTTATATAAAATGATTCAATAGTTTCTTGGCAGATCATTTGCTTCTTATTCATTTTTAATATATTTAAATTCAATTGTACTACAGCGGTGAAATTCATTATAGATATATACATATATAAGTGATGACAAGATGTTTCTATTCACTAATTTTAATAAAATACAAATTAAAAAAAGTAAAATGTTCCAATAAATAAATAAACATTTTTGGGAAAAAAACCATGGAATAACAATTTGTTTGGTATTATCTTTAGGAGTATGCCCTTAAACACACCCTTTAAATGTTCATTTATTTATTTAAATCTCAACAATCTAAGAATTTCTGAAAAAATTGTTGATCATGTTATTAAACTTAAACTTAAAGTAATGAACATTTTAAATAAACTTGTCCTTTTCTAACTCTAGAGTATTAAGCATTTAAAGTTCTCCAGTTATTTCGTAGTAAACAAGAAGATTTGAAATAAATATTGACGGATTTTACGTTGGCTAATATGAAAACTTATTAGAGTTAATACATTGAGAGCTTGAGAAAAGAGAGAAAGAATATGTAATTGGCCTGCTCCCACAAGATCTTTGAGACTACGGATCCCTTCTTTTAGGTGAATATTTTCGTTACTTTTTACGTTTTTCGTTTCGTTTTATTTTTTTGTGTGTTAATAATTAAAATAATTTTGCAACTAGATTTAGATTTCATTTGTTTTGTCGACGCTAAATGAAAATGTATCTCCTCGTATATGTAAGTTTGTTTGTATCCGCATATATATATATATTTATATCTGCATCCAAGGGAATCTAAGCACAGTCGGTCATTCAGTCATCATTTAGGTGGAAAATCGTCTGGGGATGTCATAAATTGGGGGAAATTTTCGACATTTATTATGTCTTTGAGAATTTTCAAAAAATTAAAACCAAATTGAGTATATATACTTAAGTACTATTGTTTATTTGAAAAAATAGCACAGTATAGCATAGAGGTGTATCAAGAGGGAAATATAAAGACTTTTAAATTCAAAATATGAGGTTCAGTTTAGGAGTCAAACCCTATCAATCAAAAAATATATGTCTGCACATATATCCCAAAAGCTACTGAACTTAAGTTGCTGCCAGGTGGTCTACTCCTGGCCATTATGACACCATCAAACACATACCACAAAATGATTATGATAAATCGCCGCATAAGAGTCTCATCTGGGGAACAATCGAATAAATAATATATACATATGTAGAAAGGCTGAGTCAACTGGACCAAAATAAAATATACTCTTCACACCACTTTGCTTTTATGTATGTATCTTAGCTTATCATTTTTATTTAATTATTAACAAAAGAAAAGAAACCATCTTATTGAACACTTTTAATTTAACGAGACCAACACAACCTCTTCGTCCAGCAAATCCACTAGGAGCACAGGCGTAGATGAAGTGAGACGGTGTTTAGAAGTTCAAGCAACAAATTTTGGGAACCCAGTACGATTGATATCTGATAGAGGCGCTACTTTTACATCGCACATTTTCAAATAGTATTGCGAGGATCACGACATCGTGCATTTATTGATTACCACCGGAGTACCGCGAGGAAATGGGCAGGTTGAAAGGATTCACAAGATTGTTATTCCAATGCTAGCTAAAATGAGTTTAGATAATCCAGCTTCATGGTATAAATACGTAGGGAAAGTTCAGCAAATCAACGATACGGCACCTAGAAGTACAAAGATAGCTCCTTTTAAAATTCTAACCGGTATTGACATGCGTAGTTCAGAGGATGTAAACCTTAAAGAACTACTCGATGATCTTCTAATCGAAGAACTAGCAAAACACAGAAAAAAAATACGAATGGAGGCAGTTGAAAATATATAACAAATTCAGGAGGAGAACAAGAAGCCAGCTAATCTAAAGAGAAAAGAGAGAAAACGATTCAAAATAAATGATTTGGTTGCTATTATGCGTACCCAATATGGCGTTAATCTGAAACTTAAAGGAAAGTATTTAGGACCCTATAAAAAACGGCGTTTAAAAATCATGGAAGATATGTAATAAGAGAAAGTTGGACAGGCGGAAGGGCCTAATAGGACATCAACTGTATCGGATGTATATATGTATATATGAAATTGTGGGGACCGTTCAATGGCATTGAGAGAGAGCAAGCCAAAGTGTAGTAGAGAGGGCAGGGCATAGGATCATTATATAAGTTGAGAGACAGCTTGTTAAAGAGGCCGTAGATTATTCGCAAAGAGACTCTCAACTGAATAGCACGTCAAGGTCCATAAGTAGTCCAGTGTTATTTCTATAAGTATGTTTAAATCTTAACAATATTTTGAACTCGATTGTCATCAAACAATTCAAATATTAATAAATAAATAAATATAGTAACGATCATTAAATCAACGCTACATAATATATACATATATCTTTACGAATTCTCCAACCATTCAAGAGATATCTGCTCAACGAGATTTGCTATAAACACTGAAAGAAAATGACATCAGACTTCTTAAAAACAAGTTGATAAGAGAAGTGGCATGAATGAAAATCAAATCAAAACGGAAATAAAAATGTAATTAATCATTTTCAACCTCTCGTCAACCTTGCTTCAGATTTATAACACTTTCTTTGCGAATTGAATAGAGAACTGAACCACAAACCAGAGGGCCCTGGCTAACTTCGACCGCGTCAAAGTGTGTGTACCCTTGCAACTTTTTTGGTAACTTTTTCCTTACCTATAGTCATCAAAGTGGAAAAACGTTTAAGCTAAAAGGGCTAATGTTTCCGAAAGAACGGCCAAGATATTGATCAAAGTCACTGTTTTCCACCGATCGTTCTTATGGGAGCTACATGTTATAGTTACCCGATCTTGATCAAATTTGGCATAGTCGTTTATATGTGTTAATTACAACCGTATTAAATTTCATGATCATAAATTAGAAAATAACGAAGTTATTAAGAAAAGTCACTGTTCGTGACTTTGCCATTTGTATGGGAGCTATATGATATAGTGATCCGATCCGGCTGAATCCGAGACATACAACGCCTGCAGTATATACAAGCCTACATGCAAAATTTCAGCTCTTTAGCTCTTACGGTCTACGGACGGACATGGCGATTTGAACTCGTCTCTTCGTGCTGATCAAGAATATATATACTTTATATGGTCGGACATGCTTCCTTCTATGCGTTGCACACTTTTGACCAATTTATTACAAAGTCTGTTAAATGGTCATGCATATATCGATTGTTAGTTATAAGTATCGATTGTTAGTAATAAGTATCGATTGTTAGTACTAAGTATCGATTGTTAGCGATAAGTCATCGATAGGTGGGAGACAGCTCTCTCTTCTCTTCCGGCGACGCAACGAGCAAGTTGTCTCTGCGCAGAAAACCAAAGATTAAATCCGAAAAATACAAACTAATCGTTATCACTTTTACCCAATAATTAGGTGTTTACAACTCAGAAGTGGGATGACCACCCGAAAGGATAAATATTTCGGGACACGGCAGGCCACACGTTCCACATCTAGGACGGCTGACATACTCGCCCCTGCCGGGCCCGCCGCTGCTGGGCCAACTGCCGCCACACTCGCCCCTGCCGGGCCCGACGCTGCTGGGCCAACTGTTGACATACTCGCCCATGCCAGGCCCGCCGCTGCTGGGCCAACTGCCGTCATCATCATATAGCTCTAGAAGAAACATTTTCGCAAAAATTGGAGTATCCCCATGAAATTTACCAATATGATAGTATTGAATAAAATCTCAGATCCTAAAATTTGAATCTGATCGTATAAATAAAACACAAGTTACTGTCAATATAAATCGGTTTAAACGCTGCCGGCAGCGCTGCTTGCTGCCTACTACGTCATCATCAAATCAACAGAGCACACGTATACACACACAGACGTATGCGTGCTGTGCTTTTCTTAGGGAGTAATGGAAGAAGAAGAAAAAATTTTAGTTAAAAGAGAAATAATATTTTGTTTGTGAATTGATGAATAGAGTAGAGTGGCATAGCCGAAGTTTGTTTCTTTTTTATTTTTCAATATATTTAATTTTTTAATTATATTTAGGGCCGGGGCTAACTTCGACCGCGTCAAAGTTTGGATACCCTTGCAACTTTTTTGGTAACTCTTTCCTTACCTATAGCCATCAAAATGGAAAAACGTTTTTTCTAAAAAGGCTAAAGTTTGCGAAAGAACGGCCTACAATCTTAGCATAAGAAATAACGAAGATATTGATCAATATCACTGTTTTCCACCGATCGTTCCTATGGGAGCTATATGATATAGTCACCCGATCTTGATCAAATTTGGCATAGTCGTTTATATGTGTAATTAACTCACCAATATTAAATTTCATTTATTGAGAAAAGTCACTGTTCGTGACTTTGCCATTTGTATGGTTGCTATATGATATAGTGATCCGATCTGACTGAATCCGAAATATACAACCCCTGCAGTATATAGAAGCCTACATGCAAAATTTCAGCTCTGTAGCTCTTACGGTATAGGAGGAGTTTGCGTTGATCCAGACGGACGGACGGACGGACATGGCTATTTGAACTCGTCTCGTCATGCTGATCAAGAATATATATACTTTATATGGTCGGAGATGCTTCCTTCTATGCGTTGCACACTTCTGACCAAAATTAATATACCCTTTTTACAATCAACCCTTCTTGTGAATCAAGATGAAGAATCAACTCTCGTTAAAAAAGAAAAAGGAACAAAAAAAGGTAGAAGCTAAAATTTTTTTTTATATAAAATCCTTAATTAAATTTTTTCTCCACTCGAAAAAGAAAAAGAAAATAATGAAAAATTAAGAAAGAAAATAATAATAAGTAATATTCAAAAAAGAAAAAGAAAATAATGAAAAGTTAAGAAAGAAAATAATAATAAGTAATATTGAAAAAAAGAGAAAATAATTTTGAAATTTTGAACAAGATATTTTTATAAAAAATAACCACATAATATTGAAATTTTTGTATAATACCACAAGCCATTTCCATCCAAGATTAGCGGACATACCGCTATATTTTATCAATCCAAGATTAGCGGACATACCGCTATATTTTTATCAATCCAAGATTAGCGGACATACCGCTATATTTTTATCAATCCAAGATTAGCGGACATACCGCTATATTTTTATCAATATAAGCAAAAAATTTAATTTTCGCGGATTATATTTTTCGTATTCGCGATACCGTAACACCTTGAATTAACCCTATTTAAAAAAAAATGAAGTAAGTAAGTCGTCTCGCCGACTTGGGTATACCATACACCAGGTGAAACAAATATTTGAAATTTCGAAAACCAAATGTATGTCTACTAAATTGTTTTAACATGCCTCGTACCATTTGCTATCTCGCTCCCTCTACAAACACACGAGCACTCTAGCGCCGCCACTAGCCAACGGCCAATTCTGCCCTTAGGGATCGCGTAGCAAAATACGTTCATACGTATATTTTGTATGTTTCTAGTCCGATTTCAATCAAATTTTGTAGTTTGATAGAAATAGATAAGATTTATTAGTCTGCCAAAGTTGATCGCGATGGTCAAAAATTGCAAGAGCCAATCGGTTTTTTCTAAATTATGGAGGCTGAAGTGGGCGTGGCAACATATTAAAATATATGTATTCTGCGCGCATACTAAGCCAAAATACACACTAAATTTGGTGACTTTAGCTTTGTTAGTTTTCGAGAAAATGAGTTTTGTTTAATTTGCGGGGGCGGAAATGGGCGTGTCAAAATTTTTAAATAGTCAATATCTGCGCGAAAAACAGTTTAAGAAAAACAGTTTTATGTAAATTCCGGGGGCGGAAGGGGGCGTGGCAAAAATTTGAAACAAACTCGATAAGCGTACATACTACACGAGACTGCATACCAAATTTGGTGGCTCTAGCTCTTATAGTCTCCGAGATCTAGGTGTTCATACGGACGGACGGACGGACAGACGGACATGGCTAGATCGACTCGGTTTTTGATCCTGATCAAGAATATATATACTTTGTGGGGTCGGAGATGCTTCCTTCTGCCTGTTACATACATTTTGGCGACTTTAATATACCATTTCACCCTATGGGTGTATGGTATAAAAAAACAATCCATTTCCAAAATGACTAAAGACAACTGGATTAAAGCCGCAGTCCTTCAGCAGGGTGGTATTCATGCAGCAGGCTCTGATGCTCCGACAGCATCCACCTCAAGTGCATCAACCGCAAATAGAATCGAGGCACTGTCAATTCAGGGACTAGATGTAGCTATCCAGACAATTTTGTCGTCTCAGTTACAGGAAATAGTGAAACAATTAAATCATTCTCAGTCAGGACATATTCCCTTTAGGGACCAGACAGCTGGCGTTCAGGATGATTGGCATGAACTAGATAAAGTGCCAGACGTCGTAAAGAATCTTGACAAATTCTCAGGTAGCCGTGAGGATTTCTCAACATGGTTTACAACCGCCACACAATTGATGGAATTGTATGCCCCGATTCAGGGAACACCCAAATACTATGCAATTCTTATGACCATTCGAGGAAAAATTACAGGCCATGCCAATACAGTGTTGAAAGTCTATCGCACCGCATTACATTGGGGTGCAATCTCGCAGTGTTTGTTATCTGAGTACACGGACAAACGAGATTTAAGCACTTTAGAATATCAGCTGTTTACCATGACCCAGAAGGGCACCTCCATTCATGACTTCTACTTCGCAGTTCACCAACAGATGTCGCTAATACTAGACCAAATCGAAACGATGGGTTATTCTCTCGAGACTATGGAAGCCATGGCTAAACAGGTCAGAGATAGGGCTCTAGATACCTTCATCAGAGGTCTGAACGGAGATCTCTCAGACAGAATGAGCTTAGCTCAACTTAAAGATCTGAGGCATGCATTGCAATTGTGCGATATGTTGGATAATAAGAGGGCTAGAAACATTATCGGCCATCGTGACATTCGTCCACCTGTAGGACCAAAACCACCACAGTATGCTAAAATTAACGTGCAACCTCAACGATCGTTCATACCAGCAATTCCACCCAAACCTTACAACAACAACAACTATTATAATCAGAGACCCATGCAAAACGTGTTCATTCCGCAAAATAGAGTCCCTCAATCTAATAACCCCGTATTTTTCAACGCACCACCGAGACCATTTGCCCCGAAACCTCAGCCGGCACCAACTCCAATGGACGTTAACTACATGAACAAACCGAATGTTAATTTACCACAACAATTTGCTCTCAAGAGAGTCAACCAGTCCACCGCAAATTTTCCCAATAAAGTGCAGAGGCAATTCCATATCGAAACCGGTCCGTCAGGTGATCAATATATCACCATACCGCCTCAAGAGGAGCATTACTCCGATATGTCCGATTATCAGGCTGCTTATCAGGGCCAAGAAGACCCTTTTGAATTAGTCCCATATCCTGAGGTTCAACAATATCAACAGCAGGAGCAATATTTTACCTCACAAGGAGACAACTCAGAGTTAGTCCCACAGAACAAAGAGGAAACTAGACCACAATCACAGGAGCCTCAACAACCACAAATCGAGGACACCGTTAATTTTTTAGGTTAAAGTGTTCCTCTTTGCCGTACTTTGTTGTCCGGGACAAAGACGGAACCTTATACAATTTCTTAATAGATACCGGCTCGAACAAGAACTATGTCCAACCAGAAATAGCAAAAAATATCAAAATGAATGAACACAAGTTTTACGCGAACACCGTAAGTGGTCGCATTTTAATAACCAGCCATATCCATTTGGGTTTATTTAACGAACCCAATAAACCAATAACATTCTTCCTATTACCTAATCTGAATCCGTTCCACGGAATTCTAGGTAATGACTCACTAAGAGAGCTAAACGCTATCATTGATGTAGGAAAGATCTACTATACGTCAACAACTCTCATGTTGTTAAAGTGAAGCAGATGCGAGCCCATCAGGTCCATACCCTCAAATCAGATGAGCTCACTAATCAGCAGAAATTAGGATTAAAGGCGCTCCAAGAGGAGTACAAATCGCTATTCGCGGACCCAAATAAAAAATTGACTTATGCTACTAATGTCCAAGGAGAAATCCGAACGACAACAGACACTCCAGTCTACACCAAGCATTACCCATATCCAGCCTCTCTAAGAGAAGTAGTAGAAGACCAGCTACAAGAATTATTACGAGATGGTATAATACGACCCTCACGGTCGCCCTATAATTCCCCTGTGTGGATAGTCCCTAAAAGAGCGACAGCCTTGGGAATAAGCAATATAGGATGGCCATAGATTATAGAAAGCTCAATGCAGTTACAGTTTCGGATAGGTATCCTATCCCCGAAATCGGAGAAATGGTTGCGCAGTTGGGCAACAATAAGTATTTCTCTGTTCTTGATCTAAAGAGCGGATTTCATCAGATTTCCCTTAAGGAATCTGATATTGAAAAAACGGCATTCGCCGTGAATGGAGGGAAATACGAGTTCACGAGACTCCCCTTCGGCCTAAAGAATTCCCCATAAATATTCCAAAGAGCTCTCGATGATATTTTGAGAGATCTCATTGGAAAGATCTGTTACGTCTACATCGACGACATAATAATATTCAGTAAATCAGAGGAAGAGCATTTCCGACATCTAGCTTTGGTATTTTCTACCTTGTCCAAAGCAAATATGAAGGTCCAAGTAGATAAATGCAAATTCCTAAGACATAGCGTTGACTTCCTAGGCGTAGTAATTTCAAGGGAAGGAGTTAAAACCTATCCAGAGAAAATCCAAGCCATTAAAAAGTTCCCCATACCGAAAAACCTAAACAACTAAGGTCCTTCCTGGGACTAGCTAGTTATTACAGAAGATTTATCAAAGATTTTGCTAAATTAGCTAGACCCTTGACTGCGTTATTGAGAGGAGCACATGGCAGAGCCAAGAAAAATGTCTCAAGCAAGATCGAAATCCGATTCGGTGAAGACGAAATCGATGCCTTCGAGAAAGTAAAAAATGCATTAGTGTCACAAGACGTTATGCTAGCATACCCTGACTTTAAACAAGAGTTCCATCTAACCACCGATGCCTCAAACATCGCACTAGGAGCTTCTCTAGAACAGAATGGGAGACCCATTACCTTTCTTTCCCGTGCGTTATCCAAAGCTGAAGAAAACTATGCCACAAATGAAAGAGAAATGCTAGCAATAGTATGGGCATTGGATAAGCTAAGAATGTATGTATACGGCAAATCCAAGGTGATCATTTACACCGACCACCAGACTCTCACTTATGCTCTCAGCCCAAAAAATAATAACATAAAGCTGAAGAAATGGAAAAGTTACCTGGAGGAATACAACTACGAGTTGAAATATAAACCGGGTAGCTCAAATGTCGTAGCAGACGCACTCTCTAGAAACCCTACTAACATAAATGCTAGTAGTACGTCAGCTACAGTCCACAGTGATGAAAGCTCAGGGCATGAACTCATTCCAGCAATGGAAGTACCTATCAATGTCTTTAAAAACCAATTGTTTATCCTCACTGGTGATAACGAATCCACCACTTTCGAAATACCATTCCCCACATACCACAGACATACAATAGTGAGAAGTAATTATTCTGAAAACGATCTTGTAACTATTCTAAAAGAAAAAATGGATCCGAGAATAGTAAATGGTATTTTCACTTCCGAAAGTATCATGGGTAAAATTCAACAAATTTTTCCGGAGCATTTTAGGAATTACAAGGCAAGATTCACACAAACCCAAACTGTAGATGTCCATGATCAAACCCAAGAACAAGAAATCATAATTAAAGAACACCTTAGAGCACATAGAAATTCCATCGAAAATAAAAAGCAAATTTTATCTGAGTATTTTTTCCCAGGTATGAAGAAAAAAGTAGAAGCAATAGTAAACTCTTGCCAAACATGTAAACTCGCGAAGTATCAACGACACAGGGGTACATATCCAGGCGAATAATCCATATAGATTTATATTCCACCCAAAATAAGATAATTTTAACAGCCATAGACAAATTTTCTAAGTATGCGCAAGTTAAACTTGTAAACTCAAAAGCAGCAGAACATCTTAAAGTGCCCTTACGTGAGTTATTGATAGCCTTCGGTATGACGAAAACCGTGGTAATGGATAACGAAAAGGCTTTAAATTCTGCATCAATAAAATTTCTTTTAAATAATCAGTTAGGGATACAAGTCCACACTACCCCACCTTATACTTCATCCAGCAACGGCCAAATAGAAAGATTTCATTCCACATATACGGAAATAATGAGATGCTTGAAGTTAGAGCACCCAGAAATGGAATTTGAGGATTTAATATTCAAGGCTGTAGATGAATACAATAAAACAATCCACAGTACAACCAATAAAAAGCCAATAGAAGCATTTTTCGCAACAAATTTAATCCAAACACCAGAAAAATTAGCACTCGAAAGGGAAAAGATTTCAGAAAACATCTTAAAGAAACAAACAAAGACCTAGGGTACATAACAAAACAAAAAAACCCATAAAAATTTACGATCCAGGTGAAATCATCTACGTTAGGATTAATAAACGATTAGGTTCGAACTAACGTCTAGATATAAAAAAGAAATAGTAGCCGAAGATCTTAATACCAAAGTTAAAACCAGGTCAGGCAGGATAGTTCATAAAAACCACATGAAATATTGATAAACATCCTTTTCCGACAGATTGCTTATGTTACCACTTTGCTGGGGTCACACAACCATATTAGACTACACTAAGTCAAGAGTGGTCATGTTGGAAACTGGGTTAGCCGCGCGCCAGAATGGAACCTTTAAAATCGTCCATGTCATCGAACTAGAAAAATATCAAATGTCCATATCCGTTTTAAAAGAAGTCGTCAAAAATTCGACAAACCAAAGTCCGTATCAGCCTTTTTTGGCCTATGAGATAACGCGGATACAGAATGAACTGAGGAGGCTTCACCCGATGCAGTTTAGAAACAAAAGATCGCTTGATATACTTGGTACGGCGTGGAAATGGTTAGCGGGCACACCTGATCACGAAGATCATATGATTGTGGTAAATAAGATCAATGAACAATTGGTAAACAATAATCGGCAGGTCGTAATTAATAATCTAATAGAGAATAAGATAAACGATTTAATTAAAATAACTAATACCATATTAATTAAAGGTAAACCCGAATCTAACAATAAGTCAAAAGAAATTGAAATAACCAAATTTAAATTGAGTCTCCTAAGAGAAGAAATAACAAATATTATCTATGCAATCGATTGGGCCAAGGCCAATACAGTAAATTCACTAATATTATCCTCTACCGAAATAGATTTCATCGAAACAATTAAAGAAGAAAGTTTTACATTTATAAACATTGAAGAATTAATAGAGTTTGCTGAGGTCAGCGTAGCCTCAGATGGTAAATCACTCCTTTATATTGTTAGCCTTCCCAGAGTAATTAATGAAATTTGTAAACAAATCCTAGCAATACCAATTAAATATCAAAAATTTATAGAAGAAATAGACTATGAAAACATCATGAAATGTAACAAGAAATACTTCGGGTTAACCAATAAGAGTAATTGTAAAATTCATAATGGTAAGACAATTTGTAAACTGGAAGATCTGACTAATTTAGAAAACAGTAAATGTATAGGAGCCTACTTGCAAAGAAGGAATCCCCAATGTAAGGTCATCAACAACCAGCACGTAAAATCCCATTCGGAAATAATGCCCAGTACCTTGCTGCTGAACCAATTCCAAGGGACATCAGCATCAATGGAGAAAACATCACCCTAGAAGGCACTTCATAATCCAAGCGGAAAACGCGACAGTCATTATAGAAGACGCCTGGTATATTGTGAAGACACGCTTTGAAGCCGAGGTTCAACCACCGCTGTTACAATTACTATCAAATAAGCAGCAGAGAGGTTAAAAGCTATCGCTGGAAATGATCAAGGAGTTACACATCAATAATACTAATAATCTGGAGCGTATCCAAAGAAACAACTTGATTATGTCTTCATCAAAATGGATTATTCTAACTCTTCTAGCAGCTGCGATGATAACATATTGCATCATTAAAAAATACTGCAGCCACGGAACAGCAACCATGGTCCACCAATGGAAGTCTCAATCGGGCCTGTACAATATGTTGTTGCGACCGAGGACGTCCGCACTTAAAGGGGGAGGAGTTAAGCACTTCTATCACAACTCATACCATAACATAGAAGCCATAAACCCAAGTCCGTCAACACATGCCATTAACCGCATGCCCATTGGCCGACCCTATTTCACCATCACATGCAATACCCATTGGTCAACCCACTCAATCGTCACATGCCATTTGTCGCATGATCGCCAATCTCAAGTAACAGTCCGATCGCTAGGATAAACAATAAGCCTGCACCCCATTTTCCCAGGCCCTAGAAGAATGGTGTCGGGTTCGGTGCTTACGCAGAATCACGCCACAAATTTCGGCATAAACAAAGAATGGTCCTGAACACTTGTGTAAACAAAGAATGGTCCCACGCACTTAAAGTGGACTATTGGACTCAACCAACGCCGCCGCCTGCGACGACGTCGATTACCCAAGCCTTCATCCAACATAATCGAACCATAGCAAATCAGTCTTGAGCCTAAGTACAAACCAACCGGTAACTTCGCTTAAACTCCGCCGAATTCGCTCACCAAAGTCAGCATCTTTCAGTTATAATTAAAACATACTGTATTGTAATAAAAGTGACTTTATAAATAAAAATTCATTTTTTTAACCCGTGAGTGAAGGAAGTGTTTAATTATTATAATTCATTTATTTAATATACTATAAACAATTTTAATAGCAAGAACATGGCAAGAATAAACAAGCAATTGAAGAGTGTTATCTCTTTGTTTGGTTTTAGTCGTGCCCCCTCTCCTCATTTTAGTTTTGGCGCGCTTTCTCTATTTGTTTTGATCTACCAGTTTTTCTCCTCCTGCTTGCACTATCTTGACCGCGCTTTTAATTTATATTATATTGAAATCCTGCATAATAAAGGTCGCCGCTCGAATTCGTCACCAATTGCAATGTACAGTATTTACGAATGACCTTCGAGTCGACTTGAGATGATTAAATTCACATTTAATCTTCTCCATGTTCCCCACTACACCTACCTACATCTACATCTATTCAAAAAGCTAATAAATAAATCCTGAGCAAATCTATGTGGGCATGGGTCGAGAGACGAGAAGCGGTCGATTGTATTGCACAGTTCAGAGGTGCATAATTTAAAGGTTATCAACGATATCGATGACAAACCATCGATATCATTGAGAAAGAGTTCTATGCGTCAAGTTGTGTCGACCGGTTATGTTCCTCGTGGCTGCTCGAATAAAAAGAGTATGTTATGTAATAATTAAGTGATAAATGTATTAAGAAATAATGTTGAATAAAACAGTACGATTGATTGTGAGTAAAAACGGCCTAGAAATTGGGAGGAAAAAGTGGATTGCGCTAACGATCCCACAAATTGGTGTCAGAAGAGGTATTGCACTAACAGTCCCACAAATTGGTGTCAGAAGTGAGATATGTACATATGTACATTTACATGGTGCATAGAACTTACGTGCAGTTAAAAGATGTTGTTAAATAAAGAACACTAACAAATTAAAAAAAAACGTTCGAAGCGAAAAATTCATTAAATTGAGTCGCCAAAGACAGAAAAAGTTCGAAAAAAAATATGTGTTTGATTTAACCTTAATGTACAAGAGCGGTAAAAAAACCACACCAATTGATGAATGCTTGTATGTTAGAGAGAGACAGTGAAACGTCCAAGTTCAAGTGAGAATGAAAAGTGTGGAGGTGCGAACAGAATAGAGAGAACCCTGAAGTTTGCGTGACAAAGAGGCAGAAAGCGCAAAGAGATTGACGATCGTTGAAATTTTGGCAAAAATTTACGTGGCAATGAAGCTGGCATAGCGTAATTTTTGTAAATGTGTTGGAGTATCGTCGTGGGAACTATTCACTGAGATGGTAGATTTATGTGGCAAATGGCCTGGAACATAGAATCTATTGGTGAGCAGCTATACCTAGAGTGGAAAATTCTTGAGAATTGGCGGCAAGCGAAGCTTGTAAAATTGGCGGCAAGAGAAGCTACAACAATTGGCGGCAAGAGCGAGAAAGCATTAGACGCACAAGTTTGGCGGCGTCACTGCGAAAAATTTGTACAAGAGGGAGACATCGGCATTGGCGTCACGAGTGAGACATCGGCATTGGCGTCACGAGCGAGACAGCGTTAGTGAGAGCATTCGTGAAAGATCGACATATCAACAGAATTGGCGCGAATAAACGGCGTTGGTGGTGAGCCAGATGTTTATGTTAATTAACACTATGTTTACAGAACGAAAGATTTATAATTGAAATTGAGTTGATGCAATCATTAAATTAAATCAATATAAATTTATGTTAAAAATTATAACTAATAATTTAGAGCCGGACGTAACTGTTATAAGATAAATCTGAACAAATCAATAATAATAATTATTTTGTAACTTTTTCCATTTAACTCAAAAATAACTCTTATTTTTGATTTTTTTTTAAATAAAACTCGAAAATAACTTTTATTTTTGATTTTATTTTTTCCGTCAACCCATAACTGTTATTTTTGAAAAAAAAAATAAAAATCATTTGTGATTTATATAAAAAAAAAAATTATAAAAATCATTGCTGACTCAATTTGAATTAATAATAGTTTTTTTTGCAAAAATACACATCCAATCTGAAAAAATTTTAAAATTTCCAATTCCAAGTGTTTACCGTTTTTAGCTTGAGAACAAACCAAGAGATTTGAGTAAACATGTTACAGTTGTGTTTCAATTAATGAATGCATCAAACAACTTCCATTTTCCATAGTTTTAGCTAACACTTCGGCTGGATAGCGGCTATTTCCTCACGAATGTTGTTTTTGAGCTCTTCTATGATTTGGCCTCTTTGGATTAGAAAGAGCATCACCAGCCGAAAATCTTTCGTACAAACGTTTAATGGTGTTTTTAGAAGGCGCACTTTTCACATTATTTAATTTTTTATACGCAGTTTTTACATTGACTTATTTTGTTGCATGTAAATTTCAACAATTGGGAGCGCTCGCGTGGCGTGTACTGTTTCATGGTAAAAATCTGCTTGGACTGACGCTTCCAACGCGATATGTCAATAAGGGATCTGACGTCTCTGTCAAAAGATACAGGGTTGCTAGATGGGTCCGTCGAATATCGGTTGCCAAATTATTTACAATTTACTTGTGTTTAAGTGCGAGAGTAAGAGTGAAGAAAAGTAATGGGTCGTAGACGTGAAAGTGTCGCAAGAATTTGTTCGAATTTTCTGTGGATGGCAAGAGTTCGAAGTGTAAATTTGCGACAAAGTGTTTCATGGCAATTATATTACCAATTTAAAACGACATTTGCTAGCCGAGCATAAGGATATATATGAAGCCGAGTCTGTCAATGAAAAAGCTGCAGTGCCCGAAAAAAATGCAAATTTTCA